>NW_028275160.1:17227326-17528576 GCF_013281855.1 Momordica charantia
CGCTACCAAGCTCACCGAAGGGTTCCTAAATCCAAAAGCAAACCAACTTGATTAGAATTCATGTTAGAAACACTTAGTTTGCATCGAAAGTGAGTTTAGATGATCCGTTACCTACTATCTCACCATAAAACCTCTTGGGTAAGGAGTGGGTCGACGCCGAGGAGGTTCGGGCATCCAAAACTGAGTTCCAATGTCCTTATGCTTGCTGTTCCGATGTCAAAAGCGATGGGTAATGCTGGTTTGGGTCCAATTAGAGGTGGGTCAACGCCGAACCAAAGCCAAATAGAGTGGGTATCGTAAATCCAGCTACGAACGGGTGTGGGTCAACGCCAACTATCATCAGAAAGAAGAATACGCCTAAAATTTAAGCTCGAAGTCATCGGGTTCGTGCTGATTGCGCGGCTGCTCAGTCGGAGGCAACACCGGAGCTTGGGTCGTTGGGGAAAACTGCCGCTGCTATGGAATCGTCGGGGTGCTGCAGCCAAAACGGCGTTTCACGGGTCTGCTCGAAGCCGCCGGAACGAGGACCCGTTCAGATGGGGCCGAAAACGCGTGGGTCGTCGCGGATCTAAGGAACGCGGCCGCCCGTGGGAAATCGAACACCGTCGTTCTTGCGCCGCCGCGAGCTGCTGCGGGAGGACGCCGGCGTAGAGCTCTCTTCAGCTGCTGTGCCGCTTCGCCGGAGAACAAGAAGCAGCAGGGTGCCGGCTGGGATGCTCGAAGAAGAAGAAGAAATTTGTGGGGGGGGGGGGGGGCTGGTGGCTGGCAAGGGGAAAAAGAGAACAAGATGTTAGGGTTTTGTTTTCCTTTTTCCCTTTTCTTTACTTTATTTACTAACCTTGATTTAAAACCAAAAGCCTTATTTCTCAAATTTTAAAGGGGTCCAACTAACTAAAAACAATGGCCCAAAACAAGAAGCCCCAAAACTACACTTTAGGAAAACGAATAAACCTACAACAACCCAAATAAAATAGTTAACTTAAAACTCTAAAACCCAAGAATAATAATTCAAAGAAAAGTAGAATTTATGAAGGAAAATCCTAAAACCCCTGAATTTAAGATTTAACTAAAAATCTCCTACACAGGTCGAGAACTTAAATTATCTTAATTCAATGAAATTAAACTTAATTCCAATTTAGCCAAAAATTAGAATTTCAAAGTTAGAAGATCCAAGAATTATAGTTATCAACTTAGGGAAAAATCCAAGGACACCAATTATCCAAAAATAAACGAGTCCGAGAACGCAGGGCGTTACATGGTAGGCCTTCATCTTTTAAAGTTTTTATTTTTTTGAAAAAAAAAACTCTATTCTCGACCTCCACTTTAGTATAAGTACATCTCCCTTCCACATTTCATCATCCCATTTCTTACTTCCTCTCCTTTTATGTTCCCTCACTTGTACTCTTGAAGGATTTTTTAGCATGAATTTGATTCAACTCCGTTCTGACGAGTGCACGTCTGAGTTAGAGGTTGTGTTAACCTTCCGGCAGTACAACGATTGAGCACCAAGGTCGTGCCGATTTTCTTTCAAGGCAGTGGTTTCGCCTACGACACAACGATAATTTTCTTGACCTTTCCAATTTTGACCCTACCTTTTCCAACAATTTGAAAGCAAAATCATGGCTACTATCCATTTCGGAAAGGTCCTTCTAGACTTGTCGAAATTGAAACCACTCGACGGGTCCAATTATCGCTACTGGTTCCATAAGCTACTAATTTTCTTTGAGTAGTTGGATATCGACAACATCCTCACTGGTGCTTAGCCCGCCACCGTTGCTACGACCATCGTGGCTGCCACTACCAGTCCTGCTGCAACCACTACTCAGCCTGCCGTCGCCACTGCTGCTCAAGTCCTTCACCACCGCTTCAGTTGTCACAGTGGACCCTGGAACATCTATTGCTAAGACAAGAAGACTGTTTGTGGACCAATAGTTAACCATATGGACGACTCTCACTTTGATTTGTTTGTAGTCTAAAAATATGCAAAGATTATTTGGGATACTTTAGAGTCCATGTATTGTGGGGACGATGCAGGCAGGAATAATCATGTTGCCGATAAATAACTGCAAATTCAGATGTCTGATGAGAAATGGATATTATATCAGGTTCATGAGTACCGAAACCTAATGGCGAATGTGTTGTCCGAAGGCATGAAAATGTGCGAAATTCTTCATCCAAATGTACTACGAGAAATTCCCTCCTTCTTAGAGCGATTACCGCGACCACTTGAAACACAAGGATAAAAAACCTAACTCGGAAATAACTTATCAATCACATGCGCATAGAGGAAACTAAGAAAGAAAAAGATAAGCTTTTTTCCCAGTCCATAAATTCAGTTAAAGAAAAGATAGTCTACTCTTCGAATGCTTCAAAAGAAAGGATAAAAAGATAAAGGAAAACATGTTTCTCAGTATAAAGCACAAATGAAGAAGGGATTCCACTAAAAACTGGTCTTTTATATATGCGGGAAATCATCACACAAGTCTTACCATTGCACCCAGAGAAAAGACAGACAATACCAAAAGTCTACTCTACAAGCAAACCTTGCAAAGACGGACCATATCATTGTCGCCTTGGTCGTAAAAGCAAATTTGTTAGAAAAAAAGTCCGACTAGATACTATAGCGTCCAGACACTTTTGCTCGAACCGTGACCTCTTCCACGAATTTTCAGGACTCTACTGATGGTGAGTGTGTTTAAATGGGGAGCTCTGCTACATTTGGAGTACTTGGGAAGGGGAAATTTCTCGTAAACTCACCTATGGTAAAACTTTATCCTTAGGTGATGTGTTGTTTGTTCCTTCCGTGCATATGAATTTTGTGCACTATAAGGAAAATGGGCTTGAGTGACGAAAATATTTCGTCGCTGATGGTCAACAGCGACGAAAATATTATCTAGCATAAAAGCCGTCATCAATGGACGCACGCGACGAAAAGGCTAGCATCGTTAGTACCAGCAACGAAAACTATTTTCGTCGCTAAAATCAGCGACGAAAAGCTTTTCGTCCCTGGTGCTAACAACGAAATATTTTTGTTGCTGGTACTAGCAACGAAAATGATTTTCGTCGTTGATTTTAAGATAATTTATTTTTGTCGCTGGAATGCTATTGTGACGCTATATTTTTGTCACTGTTTATTTATTATATTTTTGTTTTTTACTTGTACGTTTTTTTTTCTTTCTTATGGTGACATGTGATTTTGTCGCTAAATACAGCGACGTTTTCATTATTTCATCGCTAAATAAAAACTAAACTTCAATATTATCTACTTAGTATTTCTATATTTCTTACAATTATAAAAATACGATAAATGATAATATAGAAATAGTAAATCACACTAAACTTTAAAATTAAACATAGTGTAAATACAAAATATCCAAATTTGAAAAACAAAACATATGTCATGTGTCAAAATATAAGTTTTTTTCACCTTGATCTAATATAATAACAGCGACAAGTTTACCGAATCTTCGAATCCTGACAATTTTACCGACAAGTTTCAATCCTGCACAAATAGTTTCACATGATCAATGTTTTTTACCTTAAAAATACATCCAAAATCAAAATGATAATATATAATATAACAAACTACACATAAACACATCAATGAACACATTTATATTCAAGCTCCAACAACAAACTTAACATCATTCTAACAACTATATAACAAACTTTATATTCACAAGTTTAATTCAAGCTACAACAATAAACATAAACCACATTCATATTTTAGCTCCCACAGTAAACATAAACCACATTCAATTTTTTTGGACATTAACAATAAAACATCAAACACATCCAAAAGTTTAAACTCCCCCCCCCCCTCCATGTAACAAATATCATCAAGTTTGAAGCTCCAACAATAAACATAAACATAAACCACTTCCATGTCTTTCATACTTCAACTAAACATCAAATACATCCAAGATTTTAAACTCGAACAAAATTCAATTCTCATTCAAAAGTTCCCCCCATCTCAACCACTGCATAACAAACTTCATATCCACAAGTTTCAATCTCCAAAAATAAACATAAACCACATCCATATCTTTCAAACTTCAACAATGAAACATCAAACACATTCAAGAGTTTAAACTCCAATAGAATTATCATTCAAAATCTCCCCCCATCTCAACAACTATATAACAAATTTCATATTCACGAGTTTCAAGCTCCAACAATAAACATAAACATAAACTACATTCATATCTTTCAAACTTCAACAATAAAACATCAAACACATTCAAGAGTTTAAACTCCAACAAAATTCTCATTCAAAAACTCCCCCTATCTCAAAAACTATGTAACAAAATTCATATTCACAAGTTTCAAGTTCCAACAATAAACATAAACCACATTCATATCTTTCAAACTTCAACAATAAAACATGAAACACATTCAAGAGTTTAAACTCCAACAAAATTCTCATTCAAAAACTCCCCCTATCTAAAAAACTATATAACAAAATTCATATTCACAAGTTTCATGCTCCAACAATAAATATAAACCACATCCATATCTTTCAAACTTCAACAATAAAACATCAAACACATTCAAGAGTTTAAACTCCAACAAAGTTCTTCCCCCCCCCCCCCAAAATACTATGCTCAAAATCAATATGTAACGCCTTCGAATTTCACTACGAAACGAGGTAACGTTAACATATTACCTATTTATCACTAGTTCAAACGTCTATGTTCAAAAGGTTGAACATAGACGTTTATGGAATGTGCCTGAGCCGCCGCCTGCTACTACGCGAAGTCGTGTCACTTGCTGCCGTTCGCCGGAGGTGGTGCACTGCTACGGATGGGGTCGTCGGTCGTCGTTGTAGGCGTCGGGGAGATGTGGGGTGGCTGGTATCGACGATGAAGAAGGGAAAATACGGGAAGAAGAAAAGAAAAACATGTGTCATATTTTTTTTCTATAGCATTAGATAATTAACAATAATGAGAGCAAAACATATAACATACTACTACAAATCACAAGTTCATACCTTATCTTTCCGATGCGAAAGAAATGATTTCAATCCAGTCCGATGATTAAATTGGGGTTTACTTCTACTTGCTTTGTTTTTCGCTGATTTTGCCTACAGAAACAAGATATATCATTAATTCTATACATGAATAATAATAATATTCAATTATTAGTTACCTTCCATGCAATAGTCTCCAATTTATTACATAGCATGTTCCAATCATTATGTTGAATTCTTCCATATGGGCGTCGTCTAGCCATTGTTGGATCTTCAAATCCACGATAGTATCTATGTAAAAGGCACCGATTGTCTTTGAAGCGCATCCCTATCTCATACTTGATATAATACACATGATGAAAAATAGTGACGTCGACCTCAAATTTATTCTACACATGTAAACAAATAAAATTAAGGAAATATCACATCCATGTTAAACAACTATACGATAAATAGAATAATGTTATTATTACTATCTTAAAAACAAATGTTGAATAATGTCATTATAAACATTGTCTGGGATATCCTGTTTCTTCTATATTTCTAAAGGAACATTCGAACGTGTCAAACAACCAATTTCACTGTTGAATAGATTGGCTAGATACCCAACACGTTTGCCTGCTTCTCCAGCCCACGAAATTGGTATCGGATGACCTCAATTCTTAGATATCAACTTATATAATACCACTCCTCAAGATTCTCTACAAACTCCTGGTTTTCCATTAGCGTCGCTATCTGAGGACATTGTTCCTGTCAAATTTAAAACAAAAATTATCACAGTCATACTAATTTATCACAATTATATTGCATAACATTGAAACGATCTTTCGTATACCGATCAATCGCTTTCTCCATCATCATCTTCTTCTAATGATGTTTTATCATCTTCCCATTCTTCCTCATCTTCATCTTCTTCATCCTCAAATATGTCTTCGTCTATTTCCTCATCAAAATCTAATACTATCTCGAGACTATCATTACTGTCAGAAATTACAACTGGTTCTATATCGTCTCTATGAAATGTATGTGTTTTGAGATCCACTTCTTCAACTTCACACTGATTTATCACTAGTTCTTGTAAGTCAACTTCTTCTACCTCAGGCACATTCCATAAACGTCTATGTTCAACCTTTTGAACTACTTTCCATTCACTACCTAACTTGAGATCTTCAACATAAAATACTTGTTGTGCTTGGGAGACAAGTATGAATGGTTCGTCCTCATACCACAAATAACGTGTCTATGCTTGTAAAATTATGGTCCTGACGAATATGATTCTTCTTAGAATTCGTATCATACCAATCCCACTTGAATAATAGAACTCGTTTTCTATTAATGTAGCTCAATTCGATAACTCTTTTAATGACACCGTAAAAATTAGATAACTTAGTGTGTCCACCCATAACACGTACTCCACTATTTTGTGTTGTGCATCGATCATCCCAATCTATCGAGTTAAATCGAAATCCATTCGTAATACACCCATTATACGAACGAATTCGAATATCAAGACCACATGCTAGTGTATTCAACTCATGCATAACAGGATCCGAGTTTGAAGAAGGTTGGGATCTCATCTATAGACATATTTTACAAGAACAAAAGTCAAAGAAATAGTGAACCGTACTTAATAGTTCCTAAAGAAAATTTTCATATAGTAAAAAACATTTTTCTTTTGAACCATTCTGGAAATAGTACTTCATGCAACCTAGCTCAATTACCATCATGTTCTCATTGTAACTCTAATTCGTGTTCTCTGTGATACGATATCAATAATCAATCATCTTTGAAATAGATTTATCCAACTTGAGTACAAGAAAGATCATGTCGTCTATATGGAACAACTGCTTCACAATTGGATAGAACATACCAATGCGCCATTCGCAGCTCAGCAGGCGATAATTCCTTCAGTTGTGAATCACTGATTGGACGTGCATTTTGTGAGAATACCAGAAGATGTGCCTTTGAGTCTCTTAGGTCCACCATGTCAGCATTTCGAACGGGCCTATTGAATTTGGTTTCGATTCCATCGAGGTACATTGAGCAAAATGTCAATGCTTCATTCGTAATGATAACTTCTGCTATAGAACCTTCAGGTGGAGCTTTATTTTTCACATATTGTTTGAATGTCCTCAAACTTCTATGAGCATATGTAATATTAATTAGTTATACCACTAAATATCATTTGTAACTAAATATATAAATAAAGGTGTATACCTCTCAATCAGATACATCCAGCTATAACCGACAGGTCCAACTAGTTTGGCTTCTTCAGTCAAGTGAACGGTTAGATAACCATAACATTGAAAAACGCAAAGGGAATATTCTCTCAAATTTGCTTAGAATCAATACAATTGCATCTTGCAACTTATTCAACGTCTCGACTTTCAATGTCTTTGCAGTCAATTCTTTGAAGAAATTCGACAATTTAGCGATAGCCCCACTAACATCATTGCAAAAATGGACGAACCCTAACTGGTAAAAGCATCTGTAGCAACACATGTGAGTCGTGACTTTTCAGACCACATATTTTCCTTATTTACCGCTGACATATCTCAATATGTTCGTTGCAAAACTATCAGGGAATTTGACGGTTTTAAAAAAGCTACAAAACTTATTTCTTTCATCTGTTGTAAAAGTGTAGCTAGCATGCGGTTTCAACAATTTGTTCCCGACTTGTTAGAGATGTAATTCTTTACATGTGTTCAACTTCATTAAATCCTTACGTGCTTTATCGGTGTCCTTTATTTTCCATTCAATATTTAATAATTTGCACATGACATTATCACTAATATTCTTGTCGTTGTGCATGACATCCAGTTTGTGTCGAATTTTGAGACTTGACCACTATGGTAACTCAAACAATATACTTCTCTTCACCCAATTAAATTCGTTATGAAGTCCTTTTCGTTTCCACTATAAAACGTTGATAGTTTTCCCGAGTGGTGGAAAAATAATGGAATCTAACTGATGGACAACATCCAATCAAGAAAAATGTCGTGGTGCAACTATATTCTCTGTTTTTCCATTGTATTGTTTGCTTTTTCACCAAAGATGACTCTGTGGTAAGAATCGACGATGTCCCATGTAGCATATCTTACTATGCAATTTGTCTGATGTAATGTCCACAATACATACTGGGCATGCTTTATATCCTGTCGTACTTCATCCTAATAGATTGTCATAAGCTAAAAAGTCGTTAATCGTCCATACCAAAGCTGCATGGAGTCGAAAGTTCGTACCAGTACATGCATCATACGTATCAACACCAATAGACCATAATTCTTTCAATTCTTCTATCAGTGGTTACAAATAAACGTCTATCTCTTTTCCTGGAGATTTTGGACCTGGTATGAGTAATGACATGAAAAAAGATGATTCTTTCATACATTTCCAGGGGGTAAGTTATATGGAATCAATATTACTGGTCAGGTACTATATGACATATTCATGCTTCCAAATGGATTGAATCCATCAGTAGCCAAGGCTAATCTTACATTCTTTGATTCTTCTGCGAACCAAGAATGTTGTCTATCAAAATCTTTCCATGCCTCTGCATTTGCTGGATGTCTTAAAACCCCTTCATTGTATACTCTTCTTTCCTTATGCCATCTCATTTCTTTTGTCGTATGTTTAGACAGAAATAATCTTTGCAATCGAGGCTTCAATGGGAAATGCCTTAAAATTTTGTGTGGAAACTTTTTTCCTTTACCCTTGTCTGTCTTGTAATGGGATACGTTGCATTGTGGGCAGACATCAACTTGCTCATTTTCTCTCCATAATAAGATACAATCATTCTTGCAAGCATTTATTTCTTCATATCCTAAACCCAAATCTCGTAACATCTTTTTTGCACCATAATAAGACTCTGAAATACTACAATCAATTGTAAAAGCTTCTTTAAGTAATTACAACAACATATCAAATGACTTATTACTTCATAGATTAAGGACTTCAATATGCATTAACTTAACCATGAATGTTAGCACTGAAAATGTAACGCCCCCAAATTTCAATCAACCTAGTTGGGGTACTTTATTAAAACCTGTTATCTCAACTAACATCAACAAAATAAAATAACTACATTTAGCTCAACATTTCCATAAACGAAACTTTATTAACTCTAATAGATCCAATACCACAACGATATTAACTAAACATATCCAATGTTCTCAAAAGAATAATGAACCGACATCGCAAAACATCTTTAAAGGAAAGACTGAAACAAGTTAATCTTCTCATCAAATAATGAATCTATTAAAAAAGAATCAACTCTGCTATTCTAACTAAAATAAAATTACACACCGCTATATGGTCTTTCAATCAAGTCTCCTTCTCGCCATCACCATTCCTGCGCGTTATCTTGTTACCTGCGAAAACTAGAGGGAAAAGGAAGGGGGGGGGGGTGAGTACAACAACTAGTACTCAGTAAGCAGCCCTTACCTGAAGGGTCACGCACAAACAGCATACATACACACCGATCAAAACGTCATGTTTATCATTAACAACATGCTTTAGATAAAAAAATGAACAATTTATGCCTAAGCTTGTCTAAACATGCATTCTACATGCCGAAACCAAATCCTCACATCACGACTCACTCATTCTCTCTCTCATGTTCCTCCAAGGCTTACTCCATCGAGTCGCACCGACCACTGACCATCTATTCAGAGCCTCGACACTTCTCTACGGCGCTTGGCGTTCAATCCCCAACCTTAATCCGAGGCCTCAAACTGTTGCATCGACCCTTGACCATCTATTCAAGGCCTCGACGACTTTGCAACGTATTGGTCCTTGTCCTTTTCCCACAAGGCTCCAATTCTTGCCTTCCCTCTAAGATTCATCGCATCGACCCCCGACAGTCTATTCGAAGCCTCAACACTCATCTTCGTCCAGAGTTGACGTACCGACCCTCGACCATTTATTCGAAGCCTTGATACCCAACTAGTGACGTGTCAACCATCTGGCCCTGACACTCACCCTTTCGCTTCATAACAGAACCAGCTCTCACCAGAGTCTTACTATATGCTTTCTTAAGCCATGACCCATGCATCATTCAGCTCACAAACACAATTCAGCATGCTTCCACAACATAAACAACATTCTAATAACGAAACAATAAACCAAACATGCTTTCACAACATATCAATTCTTAACAACAGCGCCACAGTGAGTTTAGTCATAACAGAGCATAGTCAAACAAATTTTAAACAATTAGAGCCCAACACAGTTCATCCAAGCACTTAATATCCAACATTCGTAGAAAACATCCAACATCCATATTCGATAAGCATTGCTAGACATAATAAAACACATAAAACACGCCAAACAATTCATGTATATTCAGACAACAAACATCCCCACAAGTAAGAACTACTTACTCAATGGCCCTAACGCTACTAAGCTCGTCGAAGGATTCCCTAAATCAAAGGCAACCAAGCTTGAGTTAGAAACTAACTAAAAACACTTAGTTTGCATTAACACTAATTTAGGTGAGTCGTTACCTACTAACTCACACCAAAACCTCTTGAGTTAAGAGTGGGTCAACGCCAAAGAGGTTCGGGCTTCCAACACTGAGTTCGAATGTCCTTAGGCTTGCTGTTCCGATGTCAAAAAGCGATGGGTAATGCTGGTTTGAGTCTGATTAGTGGTGGGTCAATGCCGAACCAATGCCAAAGAGGGTGGGTATCATGAATTTAGCTTCGAATAGGAGTGGGTAAGCGCTGAAACTTGTCGAAACGAAGAAAACGTCACAGAACTGGGTTGTTTGCATCGAAATCGCAAAGTAGCCACCGGAGCCGCTGGTTCACGTGCTGACCACGGGTTTTTGCTGAAGAATGGGTCGCGCCACCGTGGAATCCACCGGAACACGCCACACTACCGCACGAAAGAGAGAGACACACGACTAGTTTCGTGAACCGCCGTCGTCCGAGCTTCTGTTCATCGGAAGAGAACACACGTCGTCGTGGGTGTGGTTGTGCCGCCATGAAGACTGCTGCACAGAGGCTGTCGTTCGAGTTTCTGGTTGTCGAAGAAGAGCTGTTGCAGCTGCTGCTCGTGATGGCCTACCGTCGTGCCAAGAAGCCGTAGCACACGCCGCCGCCGCTGCTACCGTCGTGGCCGCCGGAGAAGAAAGCTCAAAGAGGGGGAGGGTGGCAGCTGAACAAGAAGGGAAGAATAAGAAAAAAGACGTGGCTAGGGTTCACCTTTTGTTTCTTTTATTTTTTCCCAAATAAAATATCCCAATATAAAAACCCAAATAAGGTTATGGCCCTATAAATAAAGGAAATTTTCCTAATCCTTTTATTAAAAAGAAACTTTCTTTAAAAAGGTTTTAGGGAATTCAAAAGAGAGTTTAACTTAATTTTAAAACCCAATATCCTAAATTCACAAGGGAATTAAACCTTAAATTCTAATTGGCCTAAAATTAGAACTTGAAACTATAAAATCCAAGAAATAAATTAACCTCTTAGGGAAGAAACCAAAAGGCTCGATTTAAATCTTAAAATGAAATTAATCCGAAAACTCGGGACGTTACAGAAAATTTTGTACATCCAGGGTATGATTCTTGATCAAGTTCATCAAACATTGATTGAAACTTGGTATTTTCAGTTTGCCTATTGTCACTTGATTTGCCCCTAATTGACTGATCTTCCCCCCTAAATTCATTGTATCTCTCATTTTTTAAATCATTTAACATCTCACTTATTCCATATTCCTGCTGTGTGTTTTGATTAATACTTGTACGTATCATCTTAGAAGGCAACTCTCAAGTTTTCCCATTGAAAGTCCATATCCTATATGTGATGCCCCCAAATTTCACTATGTAACGGGATGACGTCACTATATTACCTTTCACCCCCCCTCCCATTAAACGTAACATAAAGTGTAATGCCCTCGAAAATACAACCTGAAATATTGAGATAATGCGATCATCCCCCTGTCCTTTCCCCCTTCAACCCAAAGACGTGAAACAGTTACTTTAAAGATAATCAGGGACTCATAACACAACCAACTCTTAAAAGTTCGTGCCCGCCTCAGTGGCTAGCAATCAAATTAAAAGAAAACAATCATTTGGTCCAGTAATCCAAAGTGCATCAGTGACTCGAATAATAACAATAGCCACAAAACATTAGTTCGCCTATGAAGAATGAATAAAGAAAAAGAAAACGTTCCGTGAGTCAACCCAATGTCTAGT
The DNA here is from genome assembly GCF_013281855.1 of Momordica charantia. Lineage (NCBI taxonomy): Eukaryota > Viridiplantae > Streptophyta > Magnoliopsida > Cucurbitales > Cucurbitaceae > Momordica > Momordica charantia. The sequence goes on from NW_028275160.1 coordinate 17,239,494, forward strand.
ACACCCCTAACTATAAGTTTCTTACGCTGCTCGCAATGAACGACAGTTTCCGCCATCCTAACCAACACAACTAGTGATCCCTCCTCGGTCAAGCCTCTCCACATCATCACCACGGTTGGAGGCCCTCTTCACACCTGAACAAAAGCTTGGCGTTTGACCTTACCATTTATTCCCAAGGCCTTGAACTGTGCACCAGTCCTTGACATTTATCCCCAAAGTACCGACTACTCGGCGTATTGGTTCTTGACATTTATCCCCAAGATCCCAATATTCATCTATAGAAACTTGATGTTCGGCATTGTCATTTATCCCCAATGCACCGATGACTATCGGTGTATTGGTCCTTGACATTTATCCCCAAAACCCCAATACTCCTTTATAGAAAACTTGGTGTCCGGCCTTGTCATTTATCCCCAAGGCCTTCTACCCCCGGAGCCTCGACATCTAGTAGGAACTTAACCACCTCGTCCATTGCCCACGAGGCCGCAACACCGATACATCCACTTTCATTACACGATAAACCACGCATTCGTAACATCGTCATTCGCTAAAACTTTACCACATAACCCCCAAATCATCCACTACAAGGCCTTGAATAACCCAACGACTAGTATGCGTTTTCACTTTCGACAACCCACATGATAACAACAGCTAACCCGTCCCATCACTCTTGACAACTCTCACTAACCCTTCCAAGACAACCTATAAGTCACCCACATTCCAAGTCACCACACAATTTTCCAGCATACTTTTAATCGTACGAAAAAAACATTGCCCAACAGCTTCCAACTAAACGACATAAAACTAAATAACATACAATCAGCATATGCATTTCATCTCAACATGTTTCCAAACGTCATAGATCAATCCCTCCCAACCATAATAATCAGAACTGATCAGCCACATTCAACGACAAGAAACCATGCATGCTCATAATGTCTAACAATAGAATTAGTAACATGTAACTCAACAACAATCACTAGGCGTTCACAAAACCAAGACTAACAATTGCTATATGCACGAAATAAATTATTCTAACTAAAAATCAGCACAAAACCATTCCATTAACATTCAATAACGCATGCACTCGCCCCTTGGTGCTACTTACACACTGCTATGCTCCTAGATCTTACGTCTATTCAACACCTAATGAGTAATAGACAAATAAAAAGAATTAACACAAAATTTTCAGCCATCGCAATTCAATATAAGGGATCTTGCAACGTTCGTTACCGCAAAAATCGCCTTCGTCTAGGTGCGGGTAACTCCGGCCTAACTCGAATAAATGTGGGTTGCGTAAATCGAGCTTCTAATGGTTATGGGTAGGCGCCGAAAGCAAAAATTGTTGCTGTCCAAGCTACTTTATCAACAAAAACTCACCAAATCAATACCCACTACGCTGTGTGCAGCAAGGCCCCGCGCCGCAATTTCCGACCAGCAAGGGAGACCGAACCCGCTCGCGAGGGGGGGAAGCGCCGCCGAAAACGCCCCGGAATCGCACCCACACCGCACCGTTGCCGCCTGCTGCTGCCCGACACCGCGCGCACGCCCGCTGCTGCCCGAAGCCGTGCGTCCGTTGCTGTTCGATGCCACGCGCCGCTACTGCCCAGAGCCGCGCTGCCTGCTGCCGTCCCCCGGAGATGGGCGTCGTTGTGTCGAGGTCACCGACCGTTGAGCTCGATTCGAGAAGGAATGGGTTAACAGTAGAAGGAAGAACTGAAAGAAGGAAAACGGAGGAGAGGTGGGTGTTTCACGAAGAAGGTGGGTTTGGGGGCAAGGGTTTTCTCTTCCGTTTTCTTTTATTTTAAAACAAAAACCCACCTGGGCTAGGGTTTTCCCTTTACTTCTCTTTTGTTTGAAAATAAGGACGGCCCAGTTACCGAATTACTTTTTGTTAAAGCAAAGCAAAGCCCACGAACAAGAAATTAGAATCCTATTTCCAACCTCTTTAAGCTTAATTATATCCAATAATAGAATTAAGTAGTTGGTCCAACGACCCATGACAATTACCAAAGAAGCGGACTCCTCGTTAAACAATATAACTACATACACGCCAATAACTCACAACAATTTCCGCAGCAGCTTAAAATAAAATGAAATGAAACACTTAAATTAAATTAAAAAGATTTCTAAGAAAGGAGGCCCCGAGGCTCTAGAGTAACCTAACCTGAGCGGAAGCGGACCGTTGTTCTTGATATTTGGGAAACAAAATCAATTTGCAAAGAAGGAAAAACACAGGGGAAAAATTACCTTTCAAGAACGTTTCTTCATGGATTTCCCAACGAACACCACCAAGCGATCTTCCTTGCTATCCTCTTAGGTCTCGAGATCGTGGTTGTGGGAGCAATTCTATGGAATGTAAAGGAGAGTTTGAGAGAGATCAAATTGAGAGAGTTGGGAGAGCTACTTTTTTTCTCTATTCTATTCTTTTCTTTGTAGAACAGTTCTGCAATCCCAGAAAAACCAGTGACGTGGTGAGTTACCCCACGTCACATAACTCCCCACTCCGCTGCAATAATGTAGGGGAGTTAATAATTAATTATATTAATTATATTAATATATTGAATAATTATTAATCAAATTAATAATTAATTATAAAAGTAATATTAAATAATTATTAATCAAATTAATAAATAATTAATATTAATAATTAATTAATTAAAAGTAATATTAAATAATTATTAATCAAATTAATAATTAATTAATATTAATAATTAATTAATTAAATGTAATTTTAAATAATTAACATTTAATTATTTAACATTTAATTAAATATCTCATATTTAATTAAACCATATTCTCTCTTATAACCTATAGTTCTAATGTACATCTTATGCACATTATTTTTAACCTATAGTTTTAATATGAATCTTATTCATATTAATTTTATTTGAATCTCATTCAAATAATTTCTCTCATAATATATAGTTTTAATTTATAATTAACTATATATTATAATGTATCAATATACATATAATTCCTTAAGTAATTTGAACAATTCAAATTCTTCCAAAAACTTCATCCTCGTTTTACCCGTTATGAGCTAGCAAGGGGACCTAATGGACCTACAGATCAGAAGCTCCAACGATGCAAGATTAATCGGTCAAACTCATTGACCGAGTTAATCAAGATTCGTTAACTACGGGTCATTCCACTAAAGACTCGCAGTTGCACTCTTCTCACTGCAGAATGTTTTCGTGTCCATGGATATACGACCATTAATGACGAGTCAATCCTTCACGAGTGCTCGTAACTCAAGTTGGGTCAAATTACCGTTTTACACCTGAGTTACATCTTACTCCTTAAATACCACTGCTCCTCTAATGAACAGCCCGATTATGGTCCGACCAATAACCGGAAGTCCCTCTCGAACCAATGAGAGGGTGGGGCCCGTTGTTCAAGTCCTGGAGTCAACATTTAAGAGAAGACTCAATTACTCCCCTAAAATTGGGGAGGAGTGAATTCCATCTTGTGAAATTATGTTCCCAGCTCCCCACTCGGTCTTGTCACCAAAATGGTAGGAATATTAAGTCGGCAACTTGGGCCACTCTCACCCATACAGATCAAAGGACGAGCCCTCACGGGCAGGAGTCCATAACTCACTGAGGATTGAGAATGAGTTGCCTGGTCATCCTAAGAAATAGAGATCCCCTAATAATATATACATATTCTTGTTTGTAAACAACTTGAGCTCCTCTACCGCCACAACTGAGACGACCTCTCCCGTTCCGACCTTGAGAGTCATCTCTCCAGCGTCAAGCTGCCTCCAGGAACTAATTCCCTGAAATGAAGAACAAACGTGATTAGTGGCTCCTGACTCCAGTATCCAGGCGAAGTCATCATTCTCCACTAAACATGTTTCCAATACAAGTAAATCATATTTACCTTCGTTGGCTATCTTCTTTTCGGCCAAGGTATTTGGGCAGTTGCGCTTCCAATGCCCGTCCATATTGTAGTGGAAACACTTTCCTTTCTCTGCAACCTTGGCCTTGCCTTTCTGGGCAGTAGCAGCTGAGTCAAGTTTAGACCCCTTACCAGCAGCCTTCTTCTTTTTAAAAGTCTTACTTCCAGAAGAAGAGGGCGCAGACCTGGTTCCAGAGGACGATCCTCTGTTGAACCTCTTTGATGTGGCAACATTTGCCTCCCCTTCTAGTCCCTTACATTTCATAAGAGACTGGTAGGTCTGTAGCTCGTTTAAAAGCGTGGTAAGAATGTACTCCAACTTATTCATAACCGCATTGTTGCGGAATGGTAGGAAACTCTTTGGAAGAGATTCCAGTATGAAGCTGACCTTACTCTGCTTGTCTATGACGGCCCCGTTCGACTCAGCCACGTTGAAGTGGACCATCAGATTGAGAACGTGTTCTCGCACCGAGGAGCCCTCGTTCATGTGGGAGTTGTAAACGAACTTAAGGGCTTCATGTCGAGCCTTTGAGGAAGGTTGTCCAAAGATGCTCTGCAGCGAGTCCATGATCTCCTTAGCGGTGACCGTGTCCTCGTGCTTCTTGGCAAGCACATCAGATATGCTCGCCAAGATGTAGACCTTGCCCTTGTCATTGGCCTTGATCCACCTGTCATAGGCGTTGCGCACCGCCACAGTGGCGTTAGACGCAGGAGCTTGAGAACAATCCTCTTGCAAGACGAACCTAAGATCATCTATCACGAGAATAGTGTTTAGGTTTGACTTCCATTGTTTGTAATTTTCGCCATTAAGTCTTTGCGCAGCTGAGAGTGCAATAATAGAAGTAGACATGATGAAAGTAAAAACAAATCTATATTAGTTTCATGCATTAGCCTTTTAAACCCAATCAAAATTTTAGCAAAACTAATTAAGCACCCTAACAAAATTGTTTTGCAACGACGCTTCAGTGATTTAGAGCAACAGCCACCGTAGGGCGGACAGGTACTCCTTCACTGAATTGAGACATTCTCAACTAAATTTTACACCAGAATAACTCTTATTCCTATAAATTTTAGTCATCGTTTATTTGGTCAGGAAATTGCTAACTAACTTAAGAACTCCTCGTAAGTGTGACCCAACATTTTCGGACCTGAGAGGTCCACCCCAATAATCCTGCCGTAGGGAAGGAAAATATTGGAGCAAAACCTAAGAGACTCCTATCCATTTTTTGAGTTTGCCTTGGTTTTGATTTCCATACAATCAACCCTCCGTAGGGATGGTCGCTCCAGGACGACACGCAGGTTATGTATGAAACCTCACGGTGCAAACCAATGGCGGAGACCGCAGAATGTGTTGCCACACGTCCTTCTTCCACTTACTATGAACACTATCTCCATTCACCTCGATATTGAACCATGCAAACACCTTCCGTAGGGAGGCCGCGCCCAGGGCAACACGAGGCCGAGCATGGAACTCACAGCGTGAATTTAAAGGAGAACGTGAGAGAGAAAGTAGAGTATGTTATATATACTTTGTATATCAAATATATACGTTGTATATTACATATTCTCTTTTGCTCCCACTTAGTATTCTAAGACTAGGGTATATTACTTAGATATATCCCGGCTAAGTGAAATTAACTAAGTGAATTTTTAGTCGGCCCAATATAAATATTATATCGGAAGTTGTAAAATAATGTTTTAGTTCGTTAAAAAATTTAATAAACCAACGACATTATTGCTTGTATATAAAATATTGACTAATTCAACCCCTAGGTCGGTTCCCAGGTAGAGGTGTTCCCTTACGGTCAGCTTAAATACCTCAACCTAGACAGAACCTTCCTTAGACAGGGTTCCCTTATAGACAACATTTTACATTTAGTCTTTCATTATTTCATTTTAAACCTAGTTAAAACAAAATAAAAGAGTACCCCCTAATCACATTAGAAGATATAACCTAAGGTCTAATTAATTTTAAACCCCTTTAAAATTAATTAACTTAGACCTTATATTTGCATGCAACTCTTTATTGTAGATTTTAATTTCTATCTACCACATTTTATAACTCTTATAAAATTTAAGAAATTAAAACTATAAACATGCATTGAAAACATACATTAATATAACAATTATATTATCCAAAATAATGTCATGATCAATGCAACTTTATTTTCATCTAATTAATACAACACTTATATTAATTATGAAAATAAAACATGCATACATACATTATAACATTTATAACTATATGATGCATGACCATACATACATACTATATATCAAACATACATATTATGCATGTAACCTCTGGTGGGATTTTAAAACTATATGGCATACAATATGCTATATGATTTTAATTAAAATATACATTCATAATGCATAAATATAATTAAATAGCAAAGTTGGAACGGTTTTTGGCACCCTAAGAAAACGAAATAATACAAAAAAAAACTGACTGCATCCGCCCTCGAACCGCGAACCGGAGCCTCGAAACCGCGTCGAAAGACACCCGGGATAGCACCTAAGGGCAGCGCCACGGCACTACTGCAGCAGCAGCGCCGCGTTGCCCTGGCATGGCGCCAATGCGCTGCACAGCCCCGCGGTACTACAGTGCAACGTCGTGGCGCTGTCTGCGCAGTCTGCTTCGTCTTCTTCGCTGTTTTCTGCAACTGTTCGCCCAATCCGACGCCACGAATGACTTCGAGCGACCCGGACTTACAGAAACAATGCAGAAACTTAATGCCCAAAACACCAGGCCCTTACATGATCAAATCACGAAGTAAAACACATTTTAGGTGCCAAAAATCGGAAATTTTCCAACCCGCAAACCCATATTTCGAAAATATAAAAATACCCACCAAACTAGCTATTTTGATCCCAAAAAATCAAAACTACAACCTGTCTCTGATACCGTTTTACCCCTGAGTTACATCTTACTCCTTACACACCACTACTCCTCTAATGAACAACCCGATTATGGTCTAACCAATAACCGGAAGTCCCTCTCGGCCAATGAGAGGGTGGGGCCTCTTGTTCAAGTCCCGGAGTCAGCATTTAAGGGAACACTCATCTACTCCCCTAAAGTCGGGGAGAAGTGAATTCCATCTTGTGAAGTTATGTTCCCAGCTCCCCACTCGGTCTCGTCCCCAAAATGGTAGGAATGTTGAGTCGGCGACTCGGGCCACTCTCACCCATACAGATCAAAGGACGAGCCCTCACGGGCAAGAGTCCATAACTCACTCAGGATTGAGAATGAGTTGCCTAGTCATCCTAAGAAATAGCAACCTATTAGTTAACGGTTTTACATCTAAAGATTGCCTATTTTGTGGTCCGGTCTTATACAAACTCATTTTATAGGATACCCCCACTCGCATGTCTCCACACGAACGACCTGGATCGAGTTGTCTGTAACCTTTACAGAGTGGGCCGTATCCATAGTGTTGCCAGGATAAGGTACCCAACCTTATCCGTATACTATAGACCCTTTAGGTTATTCACGGGACATTATCCATTCATATATCAGGGGTATATGAAATATATACCCCGTATATCAACTATATACCCAGTATATATACTGTCCTGATTACATCAAATAACCTTGGATGTTTAGTGTATTGGATTTGGACAATTCAATGCTATGTTTCAACAACAAATTTATTGAATAAAACTTTATTGAATATACATTTGATTACATCAAATGTATATTCAATAAAGTTTTATTCAATAAATTTGTTTTTACATAATACAAACTACGAGTTTAGGGCAACACACCCAACAGGGACATTATCCACTTGTATATCAGGGGATATCAAATATATACCTCGTATATCAGGGGCATATCAAATATATACCCAGTACATATATGTCCCGGTTACACTAAAATAACCTCGGATGTTTAGTTTATTGGATTTTAGACAATGCAATGCTATGAACTCAACAACAAATTTATTGAATAAAATTTTATTGAATATACATTTGTTTTTACACAAATACAAACTACGAGTTTAGGGCAACACACCCAACAAACTCCCACTTGAACTAAACTCGAGTGGGGTGTACATTATCATAAAGCAAAGGAAAAATACAATAAACTAGGGCATACACTATACCCATTACATTTCTCCCACTTGCCCTAGATTAATCGTACGAAGCTTGTAGACCTAGACTTTCTAGATGGCCCTCAAACACTTTAGCCGTGAGTGCCTTCATAAAAGGATTAGCAATATTATGCTCTGAAGCTATCTTTGGGACGATCACATCTCCTCGTTGCACTATCTCCCGTATAAAGTGGTACTTCCTGTCGATGTGTTTGCCTCTCTTGTGTCTTCGAGGTTCTTTAGAATTTGCCACAGCACCACTGTTATTACAATAAAATGTGATGGGCAAGTTCATGTTTAGAACGACTTCCAAATCTGTCAAGAACTTTCTAAGCCAAACCGCCTTTTTTGCTGCTTCACAAGCTGCAACATACTCAGCCTCCATGGTGGAGTCTGCGATGGATCCTTGTTTGATGCTTCGCCAAACTACCGCTCCTCCGTTAAGAGTGAATACTGACCCCGACGTGGATTTCCTTAAATCCTTGTCTGTTTGGAAGTCAGAGTCAGTGTATCCTTAGCGCCATACACGAGCTTCTAGTCCCTCGTTCTCCTAAGATACTTGAGGATTCCTTTAACAGCAGTCCAGTGATCATATCCGGTGTTGGATTGGTACCTACTGACCATCCCTACCGCATAGCAAATGTTAGGCCTCGTGCACAACATAGCGTACATCAGGCTGCCCACTACTGAAGCATAGGGTATACGTCTCATATCCTCAACTTCTTGAGGTGTCTTAGGACATTGTTCCTTAAACAAATGAATTCCATGCCTAAAGGGTAATAAATCTTTCTTAGAATTCTGCATCGAATATCGAACAAGCATCTTGTCGATATAAGTTGCTTGAGACAAGGCTAACGTTCTGTTCTTGCGATCCCTTAGAATTTGGATGCCAAGAACATACTCAGCTTCTCCCAAATCTTTCATTTGAAACTCAGTCGCTAGCCACTTCTTTATGTCAGTGAGGTATCCTACATCATTCCCAATTAGTAGGATATCATCCACGTACAACACTAAGAAGGCTACAGTGTTGTGACGACCTTCTTGTATAAACAAGGCTCATCAACGTTTTGGTCAAACCATAAGATTCAGTATCGAACCTTACGTTTCAAGATCGAGATGCTTGTTTCATCCATATATGGACCGTTTAAGCTTGCAAACCTTTTGCTCTTGACCTTGAGCTATGAAACCTTTGGGTTGAGACATATAAATACTTTCTTCAAGATTGCCATTCAGAAAAGTAGTCTTGACGTCCATTTGCCATATCTCATAGTCATAATATGTGGCAATGAACAAAAGTATTCTAATAGACTTAAGCATAGCTACAGGGGAGAAGGTTTCTTCATAGTCCACCGCTTCCCTTTGTGTGTAGCCTTTTGCCACAAGTCTCGCCTTAAAAGTCTGTACTTTTCCTTCGGCGTCTCATTTTCGCTTATAGATCCATTTGCACCCTATGGGTTTTACCCCGTCAGGTTGCTCTACAAGTTCCCAAACGGAATTGAAGTACATCGACTCCATTTCCAGGTTCATTGCTTTGACCCATTTGTCTTTCTCAGTATCTTCCATTGCGTTTTTGTAGGTCAATGGATCCTCGACGCCGTCATCAAGTATGACAACTTGGGTTTCAGTTAAACCCACGTAGCGGTCATGTTGTGACACAATCCTCCCACTACGTCGAGGCACCCTCAACACTTGAGGTGGATGTGACTGACGTGATGTACTGGCTTCATCAACAACTCTTGGTTTGATCACCAACTCTTGTTGACGTGTTTGTAGCCTCTTCGAAAATCTCGTTAATCACTACCTTACTTCGTGGTTTATGATCTTGAACATGGTCTTCCTCCAAGAAAGTAGAATTTGTCGATACAAACACTCTGTTTTCTTGAGGATTGAAGAATAGACCACCTCTCGTCTCTTTAGGGTAACCTACGAATAGGCATACTTTTGAACGAGGTTCCAGTTTCTTTGGGTTAGTCATGAGCACGTGTGCCAGGCATCCCCAAATGCGGAAGTGACGTAAACTAGCTTTACGACCCTTCTATAGTTCAAAAGGTGTTTCAGAAACACTTTTTGATGGAACTACGTTCAAAATATAAATCGCAGTCTCCACTGCGTAACCCCAAAACGAGTTAGGCAACTGAGCATAGCTCATCATTGATCTAACCATGCCCAACAGGGTTCTGTTTCTCCTTTCTGATACGCCGTTTTGTTGAGGTGTACCAGGGGCTGAGAGTTGAGATGTGATTCCATGTTCTATCATATAGTCCTAGAATCTCAAGTCCATATACTCTCCACCCCGATCAGATCGAAGTGTTTTAATGGTTTTACCTAATTGATTTTCAACTTTAGTCTTGTACTCCTTGAACTTTTCAAGGGCTTCAGACTTATGTTGCATTAGGTATAAATAACCATACCTTGAATAATCATCTATAAAAGAGATGAAGTATTCATACCCTCCTCGAGCTTTAACATTCATCAGACCACAAAGGTCTGAATGTATAAGTTCTAAGGGCTCTTTGGCTCTATAACATTTTCTAGTAAAAGGTCTTTTAGTCATCTTGCCTTCAAGACAAGACTCACATGGTGGTAAAGAATCATCTTCTAACTCACTTAGAATACCATTTTTAACCAACCTCCCAATCCTATTGAGATTAATGTGACCTAATCTTAAGTGCCAAAGATAGGTATTTTCTTTTTGAGAAACTTTTTGCCTTTTATTTTGAGTTCTAGCATTTTTAAAGAACTCGGTATTTAAAACTGCTTTAGTTATGGTTGGTCTTATCACATACAAGTTGTTTTCAAGCAAAGCAGAACAAACACTAACACCATTTCTCAAAATGAACGCTTCATTCAATTGAAATGAAATGGAATACATATGTTCTAACAAACAAGAAACTGAAATTAAGTTCGTTTTAATTTTAGGAACCACGTACACATTATCTAATAATATATACATATTCTTGTTTGTAAACAACTTGAGCTCCTTCACCGCCACAGCTGAGACGACTTCTCCCGTTCCGACCTTGAGAGTCATCTCTCTGGAGTCAAGCTACCTCCAGGAACTAATTCCCTGAAATAAAGAACAAACATGTTTATTGGCTCCTGAATCCAATATCCAGGTGGAGTCATCGTTCTCCACTAAACATGTTTCCAAAACCAGTAAATCATATTTACCTTCGTTGGCTGTCTTCTTTTCGGCCAAAGTCTTTGGGCAGTTGCGCTTCCAATGCCCGTCCATATTGCAGTGGAAACACTTTCCTTTCTCTGCATCCTTGGCCTTGCCTTTCTTGGCAGCGGCAACAGCGGAGTCAGGTTTAGACCCCTTACCAGTAGCCTTCTTCTTCTTAAAAGTCTTACTTCCAGAAGAAGAGGGCGCAGACTTGGTTCCAGAGGACAAACCTCGATTGAACCTTTTTGAGGTGGCAACGTTTGCCTCCCCTTCTTGTCCCTAACTCTTCATAAGAGACTGGTAGGTCTGCAGCTCGTTTAAGAGCGTGGTAAGAGTGTACTCCAGCTTATTCATAACCGAATTGCTGCGGAATGGAAGGAAACTCTTCGGAAGAGATTCCAGAATAAAGCTGACCTGACTCTGCTCGTCTATGACAGCCCCGTTTGACTCTGCCACGTTGTAGTGGACCATCAGGTTGAGAACGTGTTCCCGCACTGAGGAGCTCTCCTTCATGCGGGAGTTGTAAGCGAACTTAAGGGCTTCATGTCAAGCCTGTGAGGACGGATGTCCAAACATGCTCTGCAGCGAGTCCATGATCTCCTTAGCGGTGACTGTGTCCTCGTGCTTCTTGGCAAGCACATCAGATATGCTCGCCAAGATGTAGACCTTGGCCTGGTCATTGGCCTTGATCCACCTGTCATAAGCGTTGCACACCGCCACAGTGGCGTTAGGCGTAGGAGCCTGATGACAATCCTCTTGCAAGACAAACCTAAGATCATCTATCACGAGAATAGTGTTTAGGTTTGATTTCCATTGTTTGTAATTCTCGCCGTTAAGTTTTTGAGCGGCTAGGAGTGCAACAATGGAAGCAGACATGCTGAAAGTGAAAACAACCTATATCAGTTTCATGCATTAGCCTTTAAACCCAATCAGATTTTAGCAAAAGTAATTGAGCACCCTAACAAAATTGTTTTGCAACGACGCTTCAGTGATTTAAAGCAACAGCTACCGTAGGGCAGACAGGTACTCGTTCACTGAATTGAGACATTCTCAACTAAATTTTACACCAGAATAACTCTTATTCCTATAAACTTTAGTCATCGTTTATTTGGTCAGGAAATTGCTAACTAACTTAACAACTCCCCGTAAGTGTGACCCGTCATTTTCGGACCTCAGAGATCCACCCCAATAATCCCGCCGTAGGGAAGGAAAATATTGGAGCAAAACCTAAGAGACCCTTATCCATTTCTGGAGTTTGCCTTGGTTTTGATTCCATACAATGAACCCTCCGTAGGGATGGTCGCTCCAGGACGACACGCAGGTTATGTATGAAACCTCACGGTGCAAACCAATGGCGGAGACCGCAGAATGTGTTGCCACACGTCCTTCTTCCACTTACTATGAACACTATCTCCATTCACCTCGATATTGAACCATGCAAACACCTTCCGTAGGGAGGCCGCGCCCAGGGCAACACGAGGCCGAGCATGGAACTCACAGCGTGAATTTAAAGGAGAACGTGAGAGAGACAGTAGAGTATGTTATATATACTTTGTATATCAAATATATACGTTGTATATTACATATTCTCTTTTGCTCCCACTTAGTATTCTAAGACTAGGGTATATTACTTAGATATATCCCGGCTAAGTGAAATTAACTAAGTGAATTTTTAGTCGGCCCAATATAAATATTATATCGGAAGTTGTAAAATAATGTTTTAGTTCGTTAAAAAATTTAATAAACCAACGACATTATTGCTTGTATATAAAATATTGACTAATTCAACCCCCAAGTCGATTCCCAGGTAGAGGTGTTCCCTTACGGTCAGCTTAAATACCTCAACCTAGACAGAACATTCCTTAGACATGATTCCCTTATAGGCAATATTTTATATTTAGTCTTTTATCATTTCATTTTAAACCTAGTTAAAATAAAATAAAAGATTACCCCCTAATCATATTAGAAGATATAACCTAAGGTCTAATTAATTTTAAACCCCTTTAAAATTAATTAACTGAGACCCTATGTTTGCATGCAATTCTTCATTATAGATTTTAATTTCTTTCTACCACATTTTATAACTCTTATAAAATTTAAGAAATTAAAACTATAATCATGCATTGTGAGCATACATTAATATAACAATTATATTATCCAAAGTAATGTCATGCTCAATGCAACTTTATTTTCATCTAATTAATACAACACTTATATTAATTATGAAAATAAAACATGCATTCATATATTATAACATTTATAACTATATGATGCATGACCATACACACATACTATATATCAAAACATACATATTATGCATGTAACTTATGGTGGGATTTTAAAACTATATGGCATACAATATGCAATATGCTTTTAATTAAAATATACATTCATAATGCATAAAATAATTAAATAGCAAAGTTGGAACGGTCTTTGGCACCCTAAGAAAGCAAAATAATACAAAATTAAGAAAACGACTGCAACCGCCCTACAACCGCGAACTGGAACCACGAAAACGCACCAAAAAAAACACCAGGGACAGCGCCTCGGTGCCTAAAGGCAGCGCCACGGTGCAGCTGCGCCAAAAAAACACCCAGGCACGGCGCCATGGCGCTGTGAGCTGTCCCTGCAGCGCCACGATGCTGTTTGCGCAGTTTGCTTCATCTTATTCGCTGTTTTCTACAAATTTTCGCCAAATCCGACGCCACGAACAACATTCAAGCGACCCGGACTTACAGACTCAATGTAGAAATAATATGCCAAAAACACCGGGCCCTTACATGATCAAATCAAAAAGAAAAATGCTATCGAAATGCCAAAAACCGAAAATTTTCCAACCCGCAAACCCATATTTCGAAAATATGAAGACACCCACCAAAAACACCGATTTTGCTCCCAAAAATCAGAACAACAACCTAGCTCTGATACCAATTGAAGGGATATGAATCCCGAAGCGGAAGCGGACCGTTGTTCGTGATATTGGGGAAACAAAATCAATTTGCAAAGAAGGAAAAACACACCGGAAAAATTACCTTTGAAGAACATTTTTTCAACGATTTCCCAACGAACACCACCAAACGATCTTCCTTGCTATCCTTTTGGGTCTCGAGATCGTGCTTGTGGGAGCAATACTATGGAATGTGAGGGAGAGTTTGAGAGAGATCAAATTGAGAGAGTTGGAAGAGCTACTTTTTTCTCTGTTCTATTCTTTTCTTTGCAAAACAGTTCTGCAATCCCAGAAAAACCAACTCCCCTGCAATAATGCAGACGAGTTAAAAATAATTATATTAATATAATTAATATATTAAATAATTATTAATCAAATTAATAATTAATTAATTAAAAGTAATATTAAATAATTATGAATCAAATTAATAAATAATTAATATTAATAATTAATTATTTAAATGTAATATTAAATAATTAACAATTAATTATTTAACATTTAATTAAATATCTCATATTTAATTAAACCATATTCTCTCTTATAACCTATAGTTCTAATGTACATCTTATGCACATTATTTTTAACCTATAATTTTAATATTAATTTTATTTGAATCTCATTCAAATAATTTTTCTCATAATATATAGTTTTAATTTATAATTAACTATATATTATAATGTATCAATATACATATAATCCCTGAAGTAATTTGAACAATTCAATTCTTCCAAAAACTTGATCCTCATTTTACTTGTTATGAGCTAGCAAGGGGACCTAATGAACCTACAGATCAGAAGCTCCAATGATGCAAGATTAATCGGTTAAACTCATTGACCGAGTTAATCATGATTCGTTAACTACGGGGCATTCCACTAAAGACTCGCAGTTGCACTCTTCTCACTGCAGAATGTTTTCGTGTCCATGGATATACGACCATTAATAATGAGTCAATCCTTCACGAGTGCTCGTAACTCAAGTTGGGTCAAATTACCGTTTTACTCCTGAGTTACATCTTACTCCTTAAATACCACTGCTCCTCTAATGAACAACCCGATTATGGTCCGACCAATAACCAGAAGTCCCTCTCGGGCCAATGAGACGGTGGAGCCCCTTGTTCAAGTCCCGAAGTCAGCATTTAAGAGAACACTCATCTACTCCCCTAAAGTCGGGGAGGAGTGAATTCCATCTTTTGAAGTTATGTTCCCAGCTCCCCACTCGGTCTCGTCCCCAAAATAGTAGGAATATTGAGTCGGCAACTTGAGCCACTCTCTCCCATACAGATCAAAGGACGAGCCTTCACGGGCAGGAGTCCATAACTCACTCAGGATTGAGAATGAGTTGTCTGGTCATCCTAAGAAACAACAATCTATTAGTTAACGGTGTTACATCTAAAATTGGCTATTTCGTGGTCCAGTCTTATACAAACTCATTGTATAGGATACCCCCACTCGCATGTCTCCACACGAACGACCTGGATCGAGTCGTCTGTAACCTTCATAGAATGGGTCGTATCCATAGTGTTGCCAGGATAAGGTACCCAGCCTTATCCATATACTATAGACCCTTTAGGTAATTCACGGGACATTATCCACTTGTATATCAAATATATACCTCGTATATCAGAGGTATATCAAATATATACCCAGTATATCAAATATATACCCAGTACATATACTGTCCCGGTTACACTAAAATAACCTCGGATGTTTAGCTTATTGGATTTTGGACAATGCAATGCTATGAACTCAACAACAAATTTATTGAATAAAACTTCATTGAATATACATTTGTTTTTACACAAATACAAACTACGAGTTTAGGGCAACACACCCAACACTGTCGAGACATCTTCCACCACTAACTCCACCTCAGAACGGTCCAACTCGTCTAATACTGGTCTAGGAGGCACTGCCGGGGGTGCTACGCTCGATGCCCTTCTACTGAGTGCATCGACCACCACATTCGCCTTACCCGGATGGTAATTAATCTCACAGTCATAGTCCTTTACCAGCTCTAACCACCTCCTCTGCCTTAGGTTAAGTTCTTTTTTAGTGAAGAAATATTTCAAACTTTGGTGGTCGGTGAAGATTTGAATCCTTTCCTCATACAGGTAGTGTCTTCATATATCTTTAAGGCAAACACCACCGCAGTAAGCTCCAAATCATGGGTGGGGTAGTTAAGCTCGTGTACGTTCAAGTGCCGCGAGGCATAGGCAATGACTTTCCCATGTTGCATCCGAACGCAACCCAACCCCCTCCGTGAAGCATCACTGTACACCACTAAACCTCTCGTCCCATCCAGTACCGTTAGCATCGGGGTCGTGACCAAACGCTCCTTTAGTTCTTGAAAACTATTCTCGCATCCATCGCTCCAAGCGAAAGTGGCATTCTTACGGGTCAACTTTGTAAAGACCCGAATTTCTGATACGTTTAACGAAGTAACAACCCTATAACGCTTAGTGAACCCTTCTATTTAAGGTAACGAAAAATGTAATGTTCTCTTAATGCAACATACAAAATGGAGGTACACAACAATGGTATATCCAGAAATAATAACCGCCTCAATGGTCAGGGATCCAATCAAAAGAAAATAATCGTTTTGTCTAGTAAACCAAAATACATCAGTAATTCGAATAGTAAAAATATCCATAAAGCAATAAGAGAAAGTATCCTTTGAGTTAACCCAATGTCTAATTCCCCTTTTAATTCATAGTAATAAGATTTTAACGATATCTGCAATGCACGACATTATTCCCTATGCTAACCAACACAGCTAGTGATCCCTCCTCAGTAAATCCTCCTCCACGTCATCACCACGGTCAGCCCTGTTCACACCTGAAACAAATAAGGTAGAGGGGGGTGAGTACATAAAATACTCCGTAAGTAGCCTACCCTAACTAAACATAACAACACGCTCGTAATCACAACCACATCAAAACAAAACAATAGCAGAACAAAAAGATAGGCAGCAAGGGATAATAATAATAGCTTAACATTCCCATACAAACAACCCAACGCCTAGACTTCCGGGACTTCAGCCACACGACCCACTAGCCTTTGTCCCACTTGAACTAAAACTCGCTCTACACCCTATGTTGGTACTCCAAGTCTAACTTTTCGAGGCGTAACGGCTCTTGACATTTATCCCCAAGATACCGACCTCCCTCAATGCTTGGTGTTCGACCTTGCCATTTATTCCCAAGGTCTTGAACTGATACTCATAAGCACCACTCCACGTTAGTCCTCCGAGTCTAACTCTTCGAGTCGTATTGGTTCTTGACATTTCTTCCCAAGACCCCAATACTTCTCCATAGAACCTAATGTTCGGCCTTGCCATTTATTCCCAAGGCATCCACTCAAGGCTTTGAATAACCAAACGACTAGTATGCATCTTCAATTCAGACAACCCCTAGGTTAACGAACCACTAACCCGACCCATCACTCTTGACAATTCCCACTAATCCTCCAAAGACAACCTATAAGTAAGTCTTCCACATTTCAATTCACAGCACAATATACCAGCATGCTTTTCATCATACCAAACAAAACACTAACCCAACAGCTTCCAACAAAACAATACAAAACTAGATAACAGGCTATCAACACATGCATTTCATCTCCGACCTGTTTACAAACGTCATGGGTTAATTACTCCCAACCACAATAATCAGAACTGATCAATCACAACCAACGATAAGAAATCATGCATTCTCATAATGTCTAACAATGACAACAGTAACACGTAACTCAACAACAATCACTAAGAGTTCACACAACCAAGACTAACAATTTCTAATGCACGAAATAAATTATTCTAACTAAAAATCAGCACCAAAACCATTTTGTTAACACTAAATAACGCACACACTCGCCCCGGTGCTACTTACACACTGCTATGCTCCTGTATCTTGCGTCAATTCACCACCTAACCAACAATAAACAAACGAACTGATTAATACGAAGTTTCCAGCCGTCTAAATTCATTCTAAGAGATCTTGCAATGTCCATTACCGCAAAAATCGACTTCGTCTAGGTGCGGGTAACTCAGGCCTAACTCGAATAAATGTGGGTTGCGTATATCGAGCCTCTAATGGTTATGGGTAGGTGTCCTGTCCGGACTATTTAGCAGTAAAAAAACTGACCAAAACGATACCCACGATGCTGTATGCAGCAAGGACCCGCGCCCCGACCCGCTGCTACCGGAATTCGCGCACCACCGCTGCTGCCCAACACCCGCGCACCGCTGCTGCCCGACGCCCACAAACCGCTGCTGCCTGACACCCGCGCACGCCTGTTGCTGTCGGAAAACCGCGTACTCGTCGCTGCCCGACGCCGCTCACCGCCGCTGCCCGGAATCGCCCGCCGTCGTTGCCTGCCGCGCCGCCTGCTGCTGTCAATCGGAGAAGGTAAGCCGCTACGTCGGAGGTCGCCATCCGTCGAGTGCTTCGGGGAGGGTTGAGGCGCCGGTAGAAGAAAGAAAAAAACTAAAACTAAAACGGGGGGGAAAAGAGGTGCTTCACGATTGGGAGGGGTTTTGGGGGCTAGGGTTTTCTTCTTACCTTTCTTTTCTTTTTTACAAAGAAGGGACCCACTTGGGTTAGGGTTTCTCCTTTTCCCTCTTGTTTTAAAACAAGGAAGGCCCACTTACCTAGATACTTAATTTGGGCCCAACAAACAAGAACAATTGTAGAGAAAACAATTTCCACAATAATTAGATACGTAAGTACACGTCAACACTCATAACAATTACCACAGCAGCTTGGAATAAAATGAAATGGAACAATTAAATTAAATAAAAAGAAATTTCTAAGAAAGGAGGCCCCGAGACTCGAGGGTAAACTAACCTGAGTAACGCGGGGCGTTACAATCTTAGTCAAAGGCGCCGCCAATCGGGAGAAATCTTGGACGAACCTTCTATAATAGCCGGCTAGTCCGAGAAAACTGCAGATTTCGGTCACTGTACGAGGTCTTGGCCAACCACTGACCGCTTCTACTTTGGCCGGGTCCACGGCAATACCCTCCTTGGTGACTATGTGGCCAAGGAAGGCCACCTTATCCAACCAAAACTCGTATTTTGAGAACTTCGCATACAGGCTGTTCCCCCTCAAGGCGATAAGGACCTGTCGCAGATGTCCTTCATGCTGTTCTGCTGTCTTGGAGTAAATTAAGATGTCGTCGATAAACACAATCACAAATAGGTTCAAAAATTCCTTAACAACCCGATTCATGAGATCCATGAATGCCGCAGGGGCATTGGTGAGTCCAAAAGACATCATGGTAAACTCAAAATGCCCATACCTGGTCTTGAAGGCTGTCTTTGGTATGTCGGCGTCCTTAATTCTCAACTGGTGGTACCCCAATTGCAGGTCTATCTTCGAGAACACTCTTGCTCCTTTTAGTTGGTGAAAGAGGTCATCGATGCGAGGAAGGGGTACCTATTCTTTGTTGTCACCTTGTTCAATTCTGGGTAGTCAACACAAAGTCGCATAGATCCATCTTTCTTTTTCATAAAAAAGCACTGGAGCACCCCAATGAGACACACTTGGGCGAATGAAGCCCTTGTCTAAGAGCTCTTCTAGTTGTGCCTTAAGCTCCTTAAATTCCGCTGGAGCCATGCGGTACGTTGCCTTTAAAATGGGGGTTGTCCCGGGTAATAAGTCGATGCAAAAGTCCAGTTCACGGACAGGGGGTAGCCCCGGGAGGTCTTCAAGGAACACGTCTGGGAACTCTTTGACCACGTGGACGGAGTCGATACTGGGTGGAATCTTACTAGTGTCGACGACACTGGCCAAATAACCCCAGGCGACGCCTTGCCTTCAATGTCGAAACTGCCTTTGGAACTCCACCCGTAACTCCTTTAAACGTAAAGCTCCGACCCGAAGGTAGTTGGAAGGAGACTTCCCTCCTTGGGCAGTTAATGTTGGCTTGGTTGGTAGCTAGCCAATCCATGCCCAATATGACGTCAAAATCCCGTATGTCCAGCTGGATCAATCTTGCCTTTAGGGTCTGATTGTCAAAGGATAACTTGTCTGCTCTCACCATTTGACTAGCAATCATAACTGTTCCTGATGGCGTAGAAACTGACAACAAAATCCCTAACAGCTCTATTTTGAGGGTTGCCTGACGAACAAACGCAGTGGAAATAAAAGTGTGACTTGACCTAGAATCAAACAATGCATAAGTAGGCACATTATGGACTAAGACCCTACCTGGAAGATAATGCAAATGTAAAGACATAGACCCCGCACGCAATACCCAAAAAAAAACCCAGAGTGAGAAAGAAATACCTGTGACAATGGTTTCGGCATCCGCCGCTTCCTTGCGGGTAAGTGCGAAGACACGAGCCCTCTTGTTACCTCCCTGCGTCAAAATTGTTGAGGGAGCCCTCTGGCCTAGCCTCTGGGTATTCGCGGTTGACATGGGACACTCCCTTGTAAAATGCCCTTCTCTCCCGCACCTGAAACAGCGCTTATTTTCAGTCCAACACTGCCCCACATGTCTTTTCTGGCAGAAGGGCACACGGGCCGCATGCCCTTTTGCTGAGCCTGGCGCTGGGGTGCTCTAAATGCCTGGTCGACATAAGTCAGGGGGGCTTTCCTTTTTACACCTAAAGACGAACTGACTTCTAACAGAGGTTGGGCCTTGTTAGAGACATCCTTATCCATAATTAAGGCGCCCCTAACTGCCTCAGCGTAAGTGGTGGGTCGCTGAAGGTCCACTGGTCCTCTGATCCCCCTACGCAAGCCTTTAATAACAATAGCCGCAAAACATTAGTTCGCCTATGAAGAATGAATAAAGAAAAAGAAAACGTTCCGTGAGTCAACCCAATGTCTAGTACACGCCTAACTATAAGTTTCTAACGCTGCTCGCAATGAACGGCAGTTTCCACCATCCTAACCAACACAACTAGTGATCCTTCCTCGGTCAAGCCTCTTCCACGTCATCACCACGGTTGGAGGTCCTGTTCACACCTGAAACAATTAAGGTAGAGGATGGGTGAGAATATAAAATACTCCATAAGTAGCCCTCCCTAACTAATCACAACAGCATGCTCGTAATCACAGCGACATCAAACACAATAGCAAAAACAAACAACCAGGCAACAAGAGATAATAACAGTAGATTAACATTCCCATATAAGCATCCAAACACCAGGACTCTCAGGACTTCGACTACACAACCGACTAGCCTTTGACCCACTCGAGCTAAAATTCGCTCTACCCTCTACGTTAGTACTCCAAGTCTAACTCTTCGAGGCGTATCGGCCTTTGACATTTATCCCCAAGATACCGACCTCCCTCTACAAAAGCTTGGCGTTCGACCTTACCATTTATTCCCAAGGCCTTGAACTGTGCACCAGTCCTTGACATTTATCCCCAAGGTACCAATGACTACTCTACGTATTGGTTCTTAACATTTATCCCCAAGATCCCAATATTCATCTATAGAAACTTGATGTTCGGCCTTGTCATTTATCCACAATGCACCAATGACTATCGGCGTATTGGTCTTTGACATTTATCCCCAAAACTCCAATACTCCTTTATAGAAAACTTGGTGTCCGGCCTTGTCATTTATCCCCAAGGCCTTCTACCCCCGGAGCCTCGACATCTAGTAGGAACTTAATCGCCTCGTCCATTGCCCACGAGGCCACAACACCGGTACATCCACTTTCATTACACGATAAACCACGGATTCGCAACATCGTCATTCGCTAAAACTTTACCACATAACCCCCAAATCATCCACTACAAGGCCTTGAATAACCCAACGACTAGTATGCGTTTTCACTTCCGACAACCCACATGATAACAACAGCTAACCCGTCCCATCACTCTTGACAACTCCCACTAACCCTTCCAAGACAACCTATAAGTCACCCACATTCCAAGTCACAACACAATTTTCCAGCATACTTTTAATCGTACCAAACAAAACACTGCCCAACAGCTTCCAACTAAACGACATAAAACTAAATAACATACAATCAGCATAAGCATTTCATCTTAACATGTTTCCAAACGTCATAGATCAATCCCTCCCAACCATAATAATCAGAACTGATCAACCACATTCAACCACAAGAAACCATGCATGCTCATAATGTCTAATAATAGAATTAGTAACATGTAACTCAACAACAATCACAAGGCAGTCACAAAATCAAGACTAACAATTGCTATATGCACGAAATAAATTATTTTAACTAAAAATCAGCACAAAACCATTCCATTAACATTCAATAACGCACACACTCGCCCCCTGGTGCTACTTATACATTACTATGCTCCTAGATCTTGCGTCAATTCAACACCTAATCAACAATAGACAAATAAAAATAATTAACACAAAATTTCTAGCCAACGAAATTCAATATAAGGGATCTTGCAACGTCCGTTACCGAAAAAATCGCCTTCGTCTAGGTACGGGTAATTCCGGCCTAAGTCGAATAAATGTGGGTTGCGTAAATCGAGCTTCTAATGGTTATGGGTAGGCGCCGAAAGCAAAAACTGCTGCTGTCCAAGCTACTTTATCAACAAAAACTCACCAAATCGATACCCACTACGCCTGTGTACAGCAAGGACCCGCGCCTCGATTTCCAACCACCAAGGGAGACTGAACCCGCTCACGGGGGGGGGGGGGGGGGATGCGCTGCCGAAAACGCCCCGGAACCGCACCGCCGCCGCCTGCTGCTGCTCGACACCGCACGCACGCCCGCTGCTGCCCGAAGCCACGCGTCCATTGCTGTTCGATGCCACGCGCCGCCTGCTGCCGTCCGCCGGAGATGGGCGCCGCTGTGTCGAGGTTGCCGGCCGTTGAGCTCGCTTCGAGAAGGAATGAGTTGACGTTAGAAGGAAGAACGGAAAGAAGGAAAACGGGGGGGGGGGGGGGGTGGGTGTTTCACAAAGAATGTGGGTTTGGGGGCTAGGGTTTTCTCTTCCCTTTTCTTTTGTTTTAAAACAAAAACCCACTTGGGCTAGGGTTTTCCCTTTACTTCTATTTTGTTTTAAAATAAGGAAGGCCCAGTTACCGAATTACTCTTTGTTGAAACAAAACAAAGCCCACGAACAATAAATTAGAATCATATATCCAACATCATTAAGTTTAATTATATCCAAGAATAGAATTATGTAGTTGGTCCAACGACCCAGGACAATTGCCAAAAAAGCGTACTCCTCGTTAAACAGTAATTAAATAAGTACATACACGCCAATAACTCACAACAATTTCTGCAGCAGCTCAAAATAAAATGAAATGAAACACTTAAATTAAATTAAAAATATTTCTAAGAAAGGAGGCCCCGAGACTCGAGAGTAACCTAACCTGAGTAACGCGGGGCGTTACACTATACTAAGGACACATTCCATACGAGTACAAATGACCTTCCACATCGCATGGTTGTTTCCATATTAAGTTTTGGCATTTCCTACATGGGCAACGTGTAAACCCTCTCTTATCGACAATTGAACGAATGATCTAATTTCTTCCGTATATTCTTTACTTAACCTATCCGGATTTTTTATCCAATTTTTATCCATAACATTTCCTAGTCAAAAGTATAATACAATTAATCACTAACATAATTAAAAAAATGAAAGTACAAAATTTATATGAAAAATATATCACAACAAAAGTATAAATCTAACAATCCTAAACTTTTTTACTCCAACCCTATACAAATTCTAATATATTTAAGGTCATCGATCATTTTCTACCAAACAAAAGCAAATATATTAGAAGTATAATTTAAAGCAAATTTTAAACAACAAAACTAATTTCAAACATATTTTAAAGAAAATTTCATTATTCCAATTAAAAAACCTACAAAGAATAATTTTAAAAAGAACTCTAAACAAACATATTTCATTAAGAATTTAACTTAAAAATAACTTGATAAGAACATTCTTAAAATTAATTCAAAGCAAATTCTAAATAAAATTTTATGCCTATTGTTTGAATTTATTTATATATTACGTTTGAAATTTAAACTAAATTTCAAACCTAATATATAAATAAATTCAAACAAAAGGCATACTTTTTCAATGCACATGAACGATCTTAAACTTAATTCCAATCAAAGTCTAAACAAAATCAAAAGTAAATTTTAAACATATATGTTTAACACAAATTTAATTATTGGACCCTAAACAAAACATGCATAACACAATAAATCAATTGAAACAATAAACCTACTTTAAATAAAATGAAAAGAGAAAAGTTTGTACCAATATGCTAAATCCTTCAATGCAAAACAAGGATCGATGAAAGAACTCCGGCGAAAAGAAGTTCCAAACCGTGAGGGTCGATTCACATACAAAATAGAGCATATAAGGTATAAATGAACATAAATGAAACTCAAAAACCAAATATACTTACCTAGGTATTGAAACGAACCAACGGCCGACGATTTTGTTGAAGAAACCGGCGGCAAGGACGACCTTTGAGGCGGGCGGCGACGTTGGAACACGAAAATGGGGGAGAGAAATGGAAGAGGCAGAAACGTAACAAATGAGGAGAAAGGGGAGGGATGGGTTGTTTTGGCGCCCACTTCAATTTTGCGACGAAAGTATTTTCCTTACTTCTCCAGCGACGCAAAACCATTTTCGTCGCTAGTTTGCGACGATAAATTTATTTTGTCACTAATTAATGTCGCTAAAGACCTTTTTTGTTGTAGTAGTGTTTGGAGGTATGTTGAACCAGGCTGGACTGAGAATTGTGTTTGAGGTCAACAAGGTTATCATCACCATAAATTGTGACTTTGTTGGTAAAGACTATTTAGCAGACAGTTTGTTTGTTCTTGACACTTCTTCTATACTAATAAAATTGTTTCTCGTTCTGCTTACATCATTGAGTCTCTTGATATATGGCATGGTAGATTGGGACACGTGAATATTGCATCAATTAAAAGGCTTAAAACTCTAAATTTAATAAATGCCTTTGAATTGTCTGGAACTGTAAAATGTCCTACTTACGTAGAAGCAAAGTTCGCTAAAAAACTTTTTAAACCAATCACTACAATGAGTAGTAAACTACTAGAATTGATTCATTTTGATTTAGTTGATTTCAAAAACACCACTAGCAAAGGTGGGTAAAATTACTATTTCCTTTGTTGATGGTTTTTCTAGATATACGAAGATATATCTCCTAAAATCGAAGGATGAAACAAGTAGTACGTTTCTAAAATTCAAAGCTAAAGTAGAAAATCGATGAGATAGGAAAATAAAAAGGTTAAAACAAAATAGAGGTAGTGAATATAATCATAATTCTCTTAAGGAATTTTGTGAGTCAAATGGAATTATACATGAATTTACTCATCCTTGTTCACCTCAACCGAACGGAATAGTTGAACAAAAAATAGAACATTAAAAGAGATTATGACGGCCATGCTATTAAGGCTTTGAAAAGGATATTCACCAAACTTGAGCTACTTAAGAGTGTGGGCGTACTTAGCAAGAGCGCACATCAAGCATTCAAAAAATGTATGGTTGGATCTAAGACATTTGATTGTATTTTCATTGGTTATGATCATAAAAGTTTTGCATATAGACTAATGTGCTTATGTGATAAATCAATCTGTGAATATAGAAATGCTGCATTTTTTTAGAATATCTTCTGCATGTGTCTGAGCTTTCGTGTTATTTTTATCTTGAGATTTAAATTGGGCCTTTGGATTTTTTTTCCCTAAGCTAGTAATTAAATTCTTGGATTTTCTAAATTCAGAGTTCTAATTGTGGGTAAATTCGAATTTAAGTTTAATATATTAGATAAGATAAATTAAGTTTTCGAATTATGGAGAAGATTTTTAATTAAATCTTTAAACCAAGGTTTTGGAAGTTAATTTTAACATATGGATTTTATTTTTACATCTTAAAAATTAAGTTAATATCTTAAATTCTTTCCACTTTTAGGATTTTAATTGGGTTTTAATTTTGAGGAAAATATTGGGAACAATATCTTCTTCTCATTTTTAAGTCATTAGCCTTATTAGTTTGTTCAATCACCCTTTTTTTTTAATGAAAAAAGAAAAAAGAAAGAAAATGCAAAAGAAACGGTAAAATCCATCTTCTTCTTCCCCTCTTGTAGCAGCTGCCTACCCCCCTACCCCGTCTTCTTCTTCTGCTTCTGTAGCCCTCGTCTGCGACACTAGTGGCGACTCGAACCAGCAGCAACGACAATGTGTGTTTTGGATGGGTTCTCGATGTCCTCCGGCCTCGGACTCACATATCTTCAACAACCCATGTGATTTCAGACCTCACCCTTTGCTAATCGGAGTTGTTGGAGTTTAACGGCCGGTGGCAATCTCTGATTAGAACGGGGGCACGATGACACCTTTACAACGGTCCACAATAGTTCGAGCTCTGACCCAGAAGCGGCGACGTGTTTTCCTTCACAACCCGACACTACTAGCTCCTGTCGACGAGGTTTGGCGAGTCTCCGACGGCCAGTGGTGTCTTTGTTCAGATTTGACGTCCCACGAGCAAATTACGTTCAGCTGTAGTGTTTTCTTCTACCCACGATCTACAAACCCGTAGCCAGCACATGATTCAACGCTTGGGCAACCCATTTTGCGATTCCAACGTGAACAGTAGCATTCTGGTGACTATCGATACTGATCCACCCTTGTTCGGAGCAGGTTTTGAGTTACCCACCCTTCAGCTTCTTTTCGGCGCTTACCCACTCTCAAACGACGATCGATTGAGTTACACATTACTTTTCAGTGTAGGACCAGCAAGCCCGGACCCCTTCGACGTCGTTTCTACAGTGTCGAACCCATTCGACATTGATCCAGCAAAGACCCACTCGTTTCAGTAGAGATCAGTGGATAACGACCTTCTTGAACATCATTTAATAATTGTTTGTTGTGGTCAGAATTTAATTATAACATGCAGTTTTATTTTTGTTGCATATGGGTTGAACCAAACAATAGCTAGGAGCCCTTTGGCGTGTTTGTATGTAAGTAGTACCAGGGGTGGGTGCGTGAGTGATTGTGTGTTGATGTTATTGAATAAGTCCTTGCATTGTTGTTTTCATTACTCTAAACTTGTATGTCTGCTTTTATTAATCGTTGCAGCTTTTGTGCCTTGTTGTGCTTGACTCTGGAAATGGTCCTATTATATTTGTCAATATGGGACTTGGTTTTCTTAATTGTTGACTGCTATTGTTGAGCTAGGTTAGTTGTGGTTAGCTAGAATGTTGTGAGGCATTCGTTGGATCTTATGTTTTCTGAGTGTGACTGGTGTGTCGATTTTCTTGGATATGAATGATGATCCGTTATGGCTATTCCTAGTTTGATAATATGTACTAGCTTATTGTGGGTTAGTGTCATGGAATGATCGCTGGACATAATGCATGTATTATACTCGTCGGTTAAAATATGTTGGGTTTGCTTCATCTTTTAGCATGATGGAAAGTGGTGTGTTGTTGCTAAACATGATGGAAAGTGGTGTGTTGTTTCAAAACATGTAAGTAGAATGCCTAATATTATGGAAAGACTGATTGTGGTTACGTTTGACTTGATATAAACATGTCATATTTTCTTGCTTTGACTAGCATGATGTGATAACTTGTGCGAGGATCCTTATTGGAAACTAGGATTGGGATGTCGGTGTTAGTTGCTACGAAAAGGATCTTGGATCAGTATTAGGGTCCCTAGTGAAAAAGGTCGGGGACTGATACGTCACTATTGGGTGTCGAGGCTCCGGGTGTAAAAGGTCGGGGGTCGATACACCATTTTTGGTAGAGATTAGTGTTGAGGCTCCGAGTACTAAAGGTCGAGGGTCGTCATGATGAGTCTATTTGATGATGAGTATTGGATCTTGACGTGGTGGCCGTCAAGGACCAATACGCTAGTCGTCGAGGCGTTGGGTACAAAACGTCAAGGGTTGATGCACAGTTCGAGGCCTCAGGGGCAAATGGTCGAGGCTGTTACGTCACTACTGGGTGTCAAGGATCCGGGTTCAAAAGTTCGGGGGTCGATAGGCCAGTCTTGGTAGATATGAGTATTGAAGCTTTGGGTACAAAAGGTCAGGGGTCGGTATGGTGAGTTTATTTGATGAGTAGTATTGGGTCTTCACTTGGTGGCGATCAAGGACCAATATTCCTAGTAGACGTCGAGGCCTTAGGTACAAAAAGTCAAGGGTCAATGTACAGTTCGAGACCTCGAGTATAAAGGTCAAAGTCGAACAACATGCTTTTGTAGATGAGTGTCGGGGCCATGGGTACAAAAGGTCAAGGGTCGATACCATCTGATGAGTTAGACTTGGAGAACTAACATATTGTGATGGGTTAGAAGTAGCTTGAAGGAGCTAGAGACCAGCGGTCCTTGTGGTCGAAGTTATGCGAGTCTTGATATTTTGGATGCCTGTGTGTGTGTTGATTAATCGTTATGACCTATCGATGCATGGGTACTAGTTATCTCATTTTAATGATTGATGTGAATACGAGCATGTTGTTTGGTATATAGTTAGTGAGGGCCACTAGCAGGCCTTATTGTCGGGGTTTCTTTAACTACATGTGTGGGTTAATGAGTGTTATGATTTATGGATGTTTGGAGGATAGTGTAATATTTTGTAACGAATGTTGTGTGCTGAGCATGTTGTTTGTGTTTTTTGTGGTGGTTTTTATTTGCTTAGTTGATTCGTTATTGCCTTGTAGGGTTATGCTTTTGTCGAGTAGGTTGTTCATCTATCGTCGTTTACTTGTTTTGGCTTTGCTTGACTTAAACAGGTGAGTTAGGTGTCGCTTGTCCACAAATGACAAGTTATTTTGTCCATTTGATAAGTGAAATGTTTACAGGTTTAAGTTGAGCAAATAAAAAAGTTGAATTATCTAGGTTCATTTAGTAGTCTTTATGCATTGGGAGGAAGTTTAGCACTCGTACGTTTAGTAATGTTTCCCATGAAAGTTACAAAAGGTCGGGGGCATTACAATATGATTAAAACTACTGGTGAATTTAGTGGGATTTCAAAGCAAACATGCATGTCTATGCCTTATACTTATAATGATAGCAATAGATAGGACCAATGATGCAACTGATTTTGAATCTTGGAAAAGTAAAAGACAAAAGGTTAGTAAAAGTTCCAGACTTGACTTCCTAACTATCTAATTAGTGCAAAACTTTGACAAGATCTGATAGACGAATATACTAAAACCTACCAAAAAGCTATAAGTTCTTAAATTCTAACTTATGGAAACAAGCAATTAAAAGTGACTACACTCCATAGTTATGAACCAAACCTGAAAAGTGTAGACTTAGCCATGGGAAACAACCCTATTAGGTGTAAATGGATATTTAAAAGAAAAATGAGACCAGATGGTACGATAAAAATGTACAAAGCTAGATTAGTGGTTGTGGATTACACACAAAAATATGGTATTCATTACTTCGATGCGTATTCTCATGTAACCAAGATATCTACTATTATATCTCTGATAGATCTTGCTATTCTTTGTAGCTTAATTAATACACTAGATGGATGTAAGAAGGACATTTCTTAATGAGGATTTAGAGAGATCTATATGACACAACCTGAAGGCTTTCTAGTTTCTGGTCAAGAAAATAAAGTATGTAAGCTTAAAAGGTCTCTCTATGGTCTTAAACAAGCTCCTACACAATGGTATGAAAAACTTAATGGGTACATTAATAAATAATGTTTATAAAGTAATTTTTTTTAGGAGCTGATTGTGTGAGTATCTGCTTATATGTTGATGAAGTGCTTATTTTGGGTTCGAACATAGATGTCATTAATTAGACCAAGTTACTCAGATCTTTATATTTTGAAATGAAAGATTTAGGAGAAGCTGATGTAATACTTGGTGTAAGAATAAGGAAAAATGACAATGGATTTACCTTATTGTCAATCACACTATATTGAGAAAATGTGTTGAAGAAATTTAATCATTATGATAAATCACCTGTAAAAACACATTATGATACTAGCATGAGTCGTAACAAGAATCAGGACGATAGTATATCTTAATCTAAATATGCAATTTTTTGAATTACAATAGACCTGATATTGCATATGCTGTGAGTATATTGAGTGGATTATACACATAGCCATGGCAAAGAACATTGGACTACTTTACATCGTTCATTAAGGTATCTTAGAGGTACGATGGAATATTATTTGTATTTTAACAAGTTTCCTTTTGTGCTAGAAGGATAATGTGATACAAATTAGGTTACAGATAACGATGAGGTAAGCTCCACTAGCGGGTATGTATTTACTTTTGGAAGAAGAGCTATGTCATGGAAATCAGCAAAGCAGTCCTGCATTGCTCATTCCACCATGAAATATGAGTTCATAGCACTTGAACTAACAGGCTAAGAGGTTGAATGACTGAGAAGTCTTCTTGGAGACGTACCACTATAGGCGAAATTTGTACTTGTATCCCTACACTATGACTCACAATCTGCCATATGGATTATCAAAAACAGTGTATACAATGACAACATATGCCACATACTCCTAAGACATGAAGCTTTGAAGCAGTTGCTTAAAGATGAAATTATCTCCTTGAAATACTTGAGGTTAAGAAGGAAACTAGCAAATCCCGTCACTAAAGGCAAAACGAGGAGGGAAATTATGGAGTCCTTATGAGGTATGGGACTCAAACCATGATATTTCTCACTTATATGAATACATAGCCATTATTTTGGGTGGTCCAGGTATGGACTTGGTGGATGATTGTGGAGCATTATGTCAATCCATAGTCGTTTTTGGATAATTTTCATATGGACTTCATGGATTCAGTGAAGCATTATGTGAATCCATAGGCTCTTCTTTGGGTTGTCCATGTATGGACTTGATGGATAACACTTGAAGAAAGGTTTTATAAGCAGAAACATTGTAGTGGGCTTATAAGCTTGGTTTGGGGTAAGTCCAGACCATGACCCACACTCACGCTCTACCAGGCAATGATAATTTTCTTGACTGTTCCAATTTTGACCCTACCTTTTCCAACAATGTTTAACTTATAATTTTGGATCCTGAGCTTGGAATGCCTATATTTACTTCGACCATGGCAAGAACGTCGATGTTGTTAACTAAAATCCAACTATCTCGATTTTCAACAGATGAAACACAAATCTTGTTTGAAGTTGTTGCTTGATCTAAACACAATCAATTATGATGCTCGGTAGTTCCAAAAGGTCGTGTCCCTCCTCTAGTATGCCTCTTTTAAATCCTTATTTTCATTTTTTTTTCCTTGTATAGAGTGAAGACAAGGGAACTTAGCTACTCATATTCAATGTAAGACAACAAAGTTCCAAACAAAGGTCCACGACAAAGTACAAAAATCAAGGGGAAAAAAATAAACTAAATATGTTGTGTCGATTGATCATCTCGACTCAATCTCCATGAGTCCAAGCCTTTACAATCCCTTCTCTAAGCTCATCGATGTTCATTTTCCCTCTATTTTCAAGGTATCTAATGTCTTCTATCCCAAAGGAAGTTCCCCTCGGCAGTTGAAAAACTTAGTTTTATAAAATAAATTGCACGATAGCACTATGATACCAGAAGTTCAGTGTCATGGTGTAGCACAGGAAAAAGGCATGCAAAAAGAAAGTTCAGAGTGCCGCGCCAACGGCCTCTCGGGTTAAATTTTCCAGCTTCACTCTCTGTTTGCTCCAGGTATTGTGACATATTTTAATTTAGGGCACCTCGGCTCTGTTCTCTTGGTTATTCGAACTCCAAAAAGTGTCGTAATATATCTTTGTTGCTCGTTCGGGTTATTATTATCCTCTCAATTTTATTCACTTATGTCTCATTTTCTTTGGATACTTCATTCCGACAAAATGTCTTATGTGTGTAAATCTGTCATAAAGAAACGAAACTAACAAACAATTCAATATAATCTCATGAAATCTAGCTTACAATGTGCGAAATGAATCACTCAACATTAACCTCCAAGAAAAATTTATCCTGTGAAACAGCATTAAGTTTGTATTTAAAGAAATAATTAATGTGATGATGTAAGTTGTAGCTGATCCTCACTCAACTTTTTGAACCATAGTCCTATTTCTAAATTCATTTTGTTAATTACTTTTATAAGACTTTGTTAAATGTTGAATGGTATACAATATATCTCAACATAAAAAATTAAAAAAATCGTCAATTAATAACTCCACATCAAATACTTAGTGTACCATAAGTTATCAACACTAGGAATAATTAAACTCGTTTATTTGTGTGTGTATATATATAACTGTATGGAATAAGTACTTGTTAAGTATCCCACATTTTAAAGAAAGGGATCTAACAATGGTATATAATATACATGAACTACTCCTTTAATTGCCAATTGGTTTTGAGATGGAACCCATGGATATTTATGGTATCACTGTCTAAAGTCAAACGAACGTCCGATCCGCCAAGATCGTTGAGTCAAAAGAGCCACGATCCCGATGGGCATGTTAAAATCTTAATCATGAGCTAAAATCTACTATATTTTCAATTACACTCATTATTATTACTATTAGTATTATTATTTGTGATATTGATTACTTTTTTTAAGATACACATAGTTGTAAAGATTTTAGAAATCAAAATACAAAGTTGCTGGCTTTATTTAATTAAGTGGTGAATAAACTATAGTGGCCACAAATATATGCAAATATTAATTTTTTTTTGCCAAAGTGGGAATCCCACTGAGACACTATAAATTTGTGCAAAATATTCAATAACATTGTTATTGGCGTTTAGAGTAGAAGATGGAAGAAAAGAAGGTTTATTTTGCTGTGTTTGTGAGACAAAGCATATATGCAGGCATGTTTCTTCTCTCCAAAGCTGCATTTGATGGTGGAATGAGCAACTTTGTGTTTGTTTTCTATAGGCAAGCCATAGCCACACTCTTCATATTTCCTATAGCTTTCTACTTTGAACGGTAATTAGTTACTTTAATTACTTCATTAATCTTTTCCTTTATTTTTCCCTATTTTCTTGGTGAATTTTCTTGCCTCTCCCGCTTAGGTTTTCGGGTTGTTTCTCAGGAAAACTGCGCCGCCTCTTTCGTTCAAGACCTTCTGCAAGATCTTCGTGCTTTATTTATTTGGGTACGTGTTAACTAGATCTCGAACAATGATGGATTGAGAAGATTGGATTTATCATAGTCTAGCTTCAATGCTTTTGATATCCAAAGATTCATTCTCATGATCAAAATCCTTAAACACTATGAGTAGTCTACATATCAAGACTCGTACTTTTTTCGAAAATCTAGAGAGAACATGCAATCAGTAGTATTATCTTTCTTAATCTTCCCTTTTCTTAAGTTAAAGGAAATGTTAAGGTACTCAGAAATTGTATCAAATCGTAAGAAGAATAATATATTATTTAACTGATAAAATGTAACTCACTTTTTGGTCGTCTATCGAGATCGATTTCTCAATGAAAAGCTTGAATTAAAGGGTTTGATGATTTTGCAGGATAACCATAAGTCTAAATCTTCATGGGGTTGCTCTTATCTATACATCAGCAAGTTTAGTGGCAGCAACTGTAAATTGTATTCCCGTTTTTACCTTCCTTTTCGCCCTTCTATTCAGGTACGCTGTAGGATATAATAGCTATATTTTTCTTTTCCTTTTTATTTTGTTAAAGTTTTTAAAAATCAGTTAAAAAAAATCGAGTAAAATTTTCAAAATAGAAAAAAGGAATATAAGGTTGATGTGATATGCATGAAAAGTAGACGTATATATTCATGGAACCTTTACAAAAAGTCGATCTTTTGTTTGCCTTTTTTTTTCTTTTTTTTTCCCCACAAAACTTTTGTTTTTTTTTCTTATAAATTATTTTTTTCAAGAACTTTACAATCCAAACTAAATTTAAAAAAAACTAATAATAATAAAATGAAAATAATAGTTTTAAGAAGAAGTTTGGGTAAAAATTTTGTTTAATAATTTCAAAAGTTTTTAATAATGCAGATAAAATATAAAAATTATGAGTTAAAGAACTTCGAAAAATATTGGATTTTTTATTTATTTTAGTTTTCTACCCTTCAAAAAATCATGCTTTTATATTAACATATTTTTCTATTTTTTAAAATATTTTAAAACCCTGACCAAATTTGAAAAAACAAGAAGTCTATTTCATAACTGACTTTTCAAATCATGCCTTGACTACACTGAAAAAAAAAATTATTTGGTATTCTATCTTTACAAATATTTTAAAACCTGAGCAAAATTTCTAAACTCTAGGAAAAAAAGAAGTTGTTTTCAAATTTTCCTTTTGTTATTGGAATTTGTGAAATTTCTCACAAAGAGCTAGAAACGGATGTTAGTCGCCTCCACTCTTTGCCTTCGGAGCAGGGGTGTTGAAAAAAAAAAGAATTTGATAACCCGACCCACGATTTGGGTTGGGTTAAATTTTGTGTGAACCGAACAATAATTCGGTTCGGTTTGTAGGTTCGACCACAAAAATTTCGGTTCATCGAAATCGAACCGAATCGAATTATATTATTATTATATATTTATGCATCTAAGGTTCCATCTTTTTCTTTCTGGCCACCTCTTGAGTATTTACATCTCATTCTCTCACCTTTATTTTTCTCACCTATCTCATCTTCCATCTTACCATCATCATACCATCATCATGTCTATCACGTTTTCGTCCCTTAATCTCGATCTCACCTCTCTCATCTATCATGATTTCATCTCAAATTTCATCACTATCATCCTTCCTTTTTCATCTCACCTCTCTCACGATTTCATCGTCCGTTGCCACATGTCGTTACTCGTCGCCCATCGTCCATCACTACAGCCCTGTCGTCGTAGGTCGTTCGTCGTTCGTCGTCGTAGACCATCGTTCGTCATCGTAGGCCGTCGCTTGTCATCGCCACCTTCGTTGCCGTCTATATATTAGTAGCTATTGTGTTTGAGTAGATGTTAAGTTAGAGATTTTTTGTATTTGGACTTTTCTATTCTATTTCTTTCTATTAATTTGTTTGGATCCGGAAGTTCAAAGTTTGAAATATATCTCTTGTTGTGATTGTTAGGGTTTCTAGATTTTCTCTCCTATTTTCGTTTGTTTGGATCTTGAAATTGAAACTAAGAATAACCTGACGATCTAACTCGACCCAACCTAAAAATTTTGGGTTGGGTAGGCCGTCACACTCGGTTTTGCTGGTTTTCATATCTGATCAACCCGAAAATTCGACTTGGTGTAAAAAATCCCCTTTACCCAACCCAATCCAATCCATGAACACCCTTACTTGGTTTTTAAGGTTTTCAAAACCTACTCTTTTCAGTAGTATATCAGATATATATCACATATATATGGCACAAATACTCATATCACTAGTATATTAGGTGTATATCACATACAAATGACATGTATATAAGATACTCATATTAGTAGTAGATCAGATGTATATCACATACATATATCATATATTAAAGATATATTATAGAGATGTATCATTTAGGTCAAGTTATGAATTTAAAATTGGACCTTGATTTTTTTAAGTGGTATATTTGAAAATCTTAAATTTCGTTGCTATTTTGCTAATCTCACAGCTGTAGATCATAGGATTGTGAAGATTTTTAGAATAATGTTGAGGTCATATTCAAAATACTCAATTGAGTTTCCGGATCCTGGTCCAAATTTTGAACTTAACCTTTCAAATATATATTGGTGCAAGACTGCTCATAATTTGGTGGGTCAATAATAAACAAGTATAACCTTAAAACACAGAATATTATATAACATATATTATAATAACCCTGGCACTAAAAGGTTAATATGGATGGTAACCGAGAAAGCAGGGGCCATCTCCATCACCATTCTGTTGATTTTTTCTTCATCTCCGCCCTCATCCCCGAAATTTGGGGGCCGGGACGGACGTTCCCTGCGAGAGGAACCAGTCCCTAATTTTTTTTATTCTTATTTTATTTTATTTGAAAAAAATAAAAAAATTTAATTCTTTACAAAATATAAAATTTTCTTATAGAATAATGTAAAATTTAATTAAATACAACTATAAAATAAAAAAAGTATTTATAAAAAATAATATATATTAATATTTTTTTATATATAAAATATTAAACGGGGCGGTGGACCTCCCCCATCCCATCTCCATCGAGAATCTCGATTAGGATCCCGATTTGACTCCTATCTCCAGTCAAACCAAAAATTTTCGGATCGACCAGATTGGGTACCCATGAGGATCGAGGCATCCATCATCTAGTGTTGACAGACATTGCAGGGGCCTCCATACCCGATCATATCATCTTGTACTTTCTGGGCTTAGCCCCGTTTCTATCCTTAAAAAAAAAAAAAATTCAAAGTTGAAACATTTTCTTGAAAGTATAGGAGGGATGACAACATACATTAAAATGACAACATACATTAAAATGACAACACATTACAGCATTTAATTCCATAAAATAAAGTTGAAAAAGTAGACAGCAATAATATTGTATATATCTCCTAAACCCACTTTTTATTATTATATATATTATTCTCAGACATCACTTTTATTCAAACTACAAATTACATCATGAGTTCATTGGTTTTTTTTACCATTTTTCTTATTACTATTATTATTTTTTGTTTTTTTAAGTATTAAACGGAAACTTAAGCTCATTTGGTAACATTTCCGTTTCTTGTTTGTCGTTAACAGTTTTATTAAAAAATCTAAGTATTTGTAAACTTTTTTTATGTTTATAATTTCTCAATTTCTAGAAACATTCTCAAGATTGTACATAAATTTTGGAACAAAAAACAAATTCTTAATAACAATAATTTGTTTAAAGATAAATAGAAAAAATTATTTCGTCATTCTTGAATTGATGGGTGTTGGAGGTCATGCAATTATATTTTTCTTTATTATAAAAGAAGAAACTGAAACGTTACCAAACGAGTCCTCAGGTGCACTTTTCTTATTCTCAATATTTGCATCAAAATTATACTTGGCACCTTTTATATTAGTGAAAAAGGTACTTTTGAGTGATTACAATAATTTTAAATTTTATTACAATAAAATGTAATTTTACCATGTAGTTTCCTCTTTTTTATTTTTATTTTTATTACTTATCTAATTATCTTTGTTTTAAAATTACGTTCTTAATGTCCACTCCTATATACTCTTATATTTGTATGTTTTACAACTTTTCATTATAAAAAGAAAAAAAGGCTCATTCAAATTTAATGAAAGGACGTTTTGAAGAGCATCCAGTATTGCAACTGCCACTTTAGCTTTTATAGGGGTGATTACTAAAGAATAACTGCTTAATTAATTTTTTTTTTTAAAAAACAAACTCTCCTCGGACTAAGTGACTAAAAAATCCTAGGTTTGAATTCTCACTCCTACATGTTTTTTTATTTTTTTTATTTTATAATGGATCCTACTTCCACGTGTTGTTGTATTAAAAATGAGATATACCTTATCCCATCAAAATAGAAATCCTTTTTCTAAATAAATCTTTCTACTTAAGAAAATGGGAAAGCATATTAATGAAATGTGATGCGATGTTAAAATATAGGGCTCTTTTTTATTATTATTATTATTTTTTTTTGTTTAAGTTTAAGAGGGTTGGGAGGGGTTCGATACTCCAAAGTTCAGCCTTTAGCGAGGTAAGTGATGTTTGAACCAATTGCACTATGTTCTATGCTTTGGTCGATAAATTTGTAATATGAAGTGGACATATCTCACTAGAAACCTACAAATTCATCCATATGGAATAGTTATGCACAACTCAAACCCAGTTAAAACTAACACATCTGGAATAATGAATAAATAACATAACTCGTTGTCATCCAATTGATGTTCTCATTCTCTAATTATCAACCGTTAAATAAACGAAGTAAGCTCAAAACAGTAAAATAAAATACAAAAGTGAAGAGATCAAGAAAGTGTGAGAGACCAAATGAGGAGAGTTAAAATCTTCAGCCAATACGTTGTTGGAAAAAAAAAGTAGATGAGTTTACACGTATTGGGAGACGGGAATTTTTATAATTAAAAAGATATATATTCTTTGCTTTACGTATGAATATTATTTTTAGATATGTATTGTTATTTGGTAAAATCGAAGTGTCTCGCGTCAAAAAGCCAACTGAGCCACAACAGTTAGGTAAAGAAACCAACATGATCGGCATGGTTGAGCACAACGAAGGAGATTTGAGCACACTGGGAATAGGGTCGAGTGCTAATGACCTTGTACAGGGGACAGCCAGCAGGCAGGGTGTTCACACCCTGTACCCAAACTACTATCTTCCTCAGAGGATCACCCAGGTTGTTGTCCAGCCCCCTTTATGCGAAACCGTGGGAAATAAAGGATGTCGATGGTCCTTGCTGGACCTTTGGCATGAGACATCCCATTATAACTCTTCATCACTCTCGATACATAAGGAAAAGAGATACCTTAATAGAGGTAAATCGCATTCCCCGACACAACTCTTTATGAGAAATCAAAACACATCCTCTAGCAGATTCCCGTCCTTTAAATTACTGCCCTTTTATTCTTTATGCTCCATGCTCATTCCTCTCCACTTGAGTTCTAACTTAAACATCATAGTGAATTTGATAGAATATGTGGCACCTATGTGGAACTCACCCAGAAATGAACAGCAACAATTGGTGCCATCTATGAGAACAAGTTGATAGTTGAGCGACTTTATCCCCTTCCAACGTTTGTGATTAGGGATGACCCATGAGTGAGATACCAGCGATGTCAAAAAGACGACCCCATAAAGATTCACACCCGTAGAGGTGCCACCCTCAGAAGAACCATGAGCTCGAAGGGAAGAGAACTAGCAAGGTTCCCCCATCGAAAACCTAGAGCTTGTCGCCTTTCTGATGGAAGAAAAGAAAGTCAGCCTTGGGATGAAGTTGGGGTCCGACAAGAGGGAAAGCCACATAAAATTGCTAAGAAATAACGCAGATGTTTACGCGTGGTCACATGAGGATATGTTGGGAATCAACCAAAAAATCATGGTACACAGACTTAACGTCGACCCGAGTATAAACCTGTGAAGCATAAGCCGCCGTTTATGGACACTAAACACAGCGCAGCCATCGCAACAGAAGTCGAGCAACTTCTAAAAGTTGACTTCATATGCGACGTGCATTACCTGCAGTGGCTCTTTTAACGTCGTCCTTATAAAAAAGGCCAACAACAAATGAGGGGTATGCATCGACTACAAAAGTCTAAACAGGGTCTGCCCTAAGGACAACTTTTGCCTCCATCGAATAGACCAAATATTTGATGCGACGGTCGGCCATGAAATACTGAAGTCATGGATACATATTCTGGCTACAACTAGATCCAAATACACATCTCGAACAAATAGCACACCTCCATTATAACAGATAAGGGGCTATACTACTACAAGATAATGTCTATTGATCTGAAGAACGCTGGTGCCACTTATCAAAGAATGAATAGTAGGATGTTAGCCTACATCACGGAGGTGTACGTTTTGACATGCTCGTGAAAAGCAGGAAAGCTACCCACTATGAGGCAGACCTCGCTGACCTTTAACGTATTGAGAAAGTACAATATAAAGTTGAACCTTAACAAGTTCATCTTTGGTGTCACCTCGAAGAAGTTCCTCAAATTCACAGTTCACTAGCATGACATAAAATCAAACTAAGACAAGATATGAGCGGCTCTAAAAATGGAATCACCAAAGAACTTAA
This sequence comes from Momordica charantia, assembly GCF_013281855.1. Lineage (NCBI taxonomy): Eukaryota > Viridiplantae > Streptophyta > Magnoliopsida > Cucurbitales > Cucurbitaceae > Momordica > Momordica charantia. The sequence goes on from NW_028275160.1 coordinate 17,279,238, forward strand.
AACAACTACTGATTTTTAATGGCAAAATTACTGCCCTGAACTACTTCATATCCCTGGCTACCGACAAGTGCCTCCCTTTCTTCAAGATCATTGGGAAAGGCACGAAGTACAATTAGATGGATGGCTACGAGATTGACTTCACTAAGCTAAAGGAACGTCTCACAGCAGCGTCACTTTTGTCCAAACTAACTTTTGGCAACAAGCTTTATTCGACCTAGCAACGTCAAGCACAACTGTCAGCTAAGCACTTGTCAAGGATGACGGCGGCCGTAAGGCTTCCATATAATACACCAGCAAAGTGATGATTGACGTTAAGATGTGGCACCCTTAAGTAGAGAAGTTAGTACTTGTGCTTGTCCCTTTAACACGGAGATTGCAACACTACTTAATAGCACACAAGGTAATCATTCTAATGAGTTTTCCTTTGAAATAGATACTGTAGAAGCTTGAAGCATCTAGGAGATTGATGAAGTGCATGATAGAGATTAGTGAGTACAATGTAGAGTTTTGATTAAGCACTGTCATGAAGGGACAAGCAGTAGTAGACTTCATTGTTGAAATGATGTGTAAGGGGACGATCAAATATGAACATCATTGACACCTTCCTTGGACCCTATTTGTTGACAATCGTCCAACGAGAAAGGATGTGGGGTCGGTCTCCTACTCAGGTAACCGGCCACGAGCGCTTTGAATACACTATGTGATTCTCCTTTTGGACATCAAACAATGAAGCTGAATATGACTTGTTAAAGACGTTTCTAAGGGTCACCATTAAAATTGGCATTCGATATGTGTCGATACTAAGCAACTCTCAACTGTGGTCAACCAAGTACTAGATGAGCACCAGGTAAAGCAAAATATAATGGCGAACAACCTAGAAAATGTGAAAAGCCTACTTAGTTTTTTTAGAAGTGGGAAATTAAGTAGATCAAATGATCATGAAACTTCAATGTAGATGCACTAGCACGCCTCGTTGCCGCTTATGAAACAGACCTGTCTTGTGCTGTGAACATCAAAATCCTTGCTTGATCGAAAGTTTCCGAACTAGAGGTCGTGGATCTGAACAAAGCGAGGAAGTCACGTGCACCTTGATGGGTCCCATAAGTCGTTTCTTATGGGATAAGGATCTCCCTGACGACCTCTTGAAAGCCCGACGTCTCTAGATGCTAGTTGCACATTATAATTCTACAAAGGAAGGCTATGTCGCCATAGCTACTCGCTCGTGTTACGCTCCCAATAATATCGTCTATGTCATGAGGCAGTTCCATGAGAGAGTATGCGACAACCATTTGAGTGTCTGCTCCATCCCAATGAAAGTGATTAGACAGGGGCATTATTGGCGTACCCTACATGAATATGCAAACTATTCACCTGAAGGTGTGATCACTACCACAAAGTTGCCACCGTACATCCCAATGAAACTACTCAGATTGCTAATAAGCACAGCCAGCTCTTGACCGTCATGTAGTGGAGCTTCGACTCGATTGGAACCCAACCGCAAGGCAAAGAGCGAACCAATTATGTGCAGTGGCAGTCAACTCTTACACCAAGTAGGAAAAGAATCAGAACCCTTAGCGATGATCAATGTGCAAAAGATAACAAACTTTGTGTGGAGAAACATAGTGTGTTGGTTCTGCATACCCTACACCTTGGTATCTAACAACATGTTGAAATTTGACGACGCCAAATTTAAGGCATTCTACTCAAACCTAGGGATGAGGCACCATAGCTCACCGTCCACTCACCCCCAAGCCAACGACAAAGTCGATGCCGTTAACAAAATTAATAAAAAAAAAATAAGTTCAAAGCAAAGCTGAAAGGCTAAAAAGGGGCATGGACAGAAGAGCTGTCGAGTGTGTCGTGGGCATATCGAATGACTGCAAGTATCTCAACACGGAATACTTGGTTCTCTCCAACCTTTGATGCTAACGTGGTGGTCCACGTTGAATTTGGCCTCCCCAAATCTAGAGGGAAGAACTTTTGACACGAGAGGTAACAATGAGATCCACAGGCTAAACTTATACCTCCTAGAGGAATTCAGAGAAACGGCAGACCTTAGGGTTGCTGAGTAGACAATAAGGATCGCCTGGTACTATAATACCAAGTGAATCAGATATCCTTCAGGGTGGACGACCTCATGTTTGAAAGGTCATGCAAAACACTAAGGAGATAGCCAACAGAGCGATAGGCAAAACTTTGGAGGGTCCCTACCTAGTGAATAAAGTTGTTTACCAAGACACGTATACGCTCATAAAGTTAGAAAGGAGATAACTCTCCCACCTTTGGAACATGAGCACCTGCAAGCATAGTCCTAGTGAAAAAGGTAAGGACGCGCACTAAATGTTGGGTTTGTAAGGTGATTGCAAACAAAGTCCCACATTGACTAGGGAAGAGAATGATCATGGGTATATAAGAGAGGACAATTATCTCCATTGGAATAAGGCCTTTTGGGTGAAACCAAAAGCAAAGCTGTGAGGGTTATGCCCAAAGCGGACAATATCATACCATTGTTACCATTGTGGAGATACGTGGGGTACTCTAGATACCGTTGTCCTTAATAAGTAAATGCATTATCATTTTTTTTTCACAACACTAAATGTATGAAACTCCCTTGAACTAGGTTGTAACTTTTCCTTCTCTTAAATTTGCATTGAACATTTGAGCAAATAATCAAAGATTACTCCACTCAAATGCGGTCAGAGGATAAAAGAGAAATGGCAGGAAAGTAAACCGACCAAAGAAGCCTAAGAGTGAAAATCCAAATGGTGCAACGACAAAATAAAAAGGGAGAGCTCTTAGTTGAGACACCCTCCTCCACTATAAGCTGGAGAGGTGGGCCTCCCCTCGCAAGACTGAGTGAGACCTACTTAATAAATAGCCCAGAGGAAAACTTTCAAACCCATAAGCTGCAGGAGAAACGTAGAACCCACGATTGAAAACGTTTGTGCCCACCCAAAGCCTTTGCTAGGGTAAAGGTCGGAGGAACAAGCACTTCAGTCGACCAAGGAAGGCCACCCTTGCCATTGGCTCTAGGGACAACCTCGGGCCAAGGAAAAAAAAGAAGAGAAGTTAACTGGAAACGTAAAAGAGTAAGGCTAATATCCATGGTTGTTCATACATAAAAAGCCCCATCCCAATGCGATAAAAAGAGCCCATGATCAAGGCCTCTCACCTTTAATCGGAGCCTCGGGGACAAAAAATAGAAGGTAGGCCCCTAAGCTGGGTGCGGTCACGTCTGCCTAATATTCTTGAAATAACCCTACAGCCCGAAGGAAAAAAGATCTAACCATGTATTGACGAGGGCAACCCCAAAAGCTAAAAACTAAAAAGAAAAGCCTTGGCTAGAGAGTCAAGCTCGACCCCAAAACATCGACCATAACCCACGGGACAACCCCAAAGTCAGAACCGAGCGTGGGTACTCAATGAAACAAAGTTTGACCTCGTCCAACTCTTGCAAAAGGTAACGATAAAGCCAGTTAAGGTAAGTCTAACTCCCTAATGAAAACAAAAAATGATGGAACAAAATAAGTTGGACAAAAGAAGTCGAGACAACAATAGAATGGTCATAAAACACTATTCATTTTCTAAGAGCTACTTACAAAGAAGAAAATGCTTAATTGGCATGCGAAACTTGACCCCACTGATTAGGGCAGTCTGTAGTCCAAGGCAAGCCTAGCAACGACTCGCTCCATGTCTCGGATACTCTCATGAAGCTTCCAGCGTGAGAGACGTCTAAGCCTTTACTATCTGTTATATATAATTGTTTAGTTCGATTATATGGTTTAACACAAGAGAGTTTATCAGAATTACTTAATATATGTGTTGATGCACAAAAATCTGTATACAAAATTGGATTTGCTACAGCCATTGATAAAGCAGCCCTGGCCTTTGGTAGTTCTTTAGCTTGGTAAGGATGATCAAATCTCTTCCAACATTGACGTATGGAGTGATAAAATTTCCAATTTATTTGGCATTGCACACTTGATTGTTTGATATTTGAGTTATTGTGTTGTACTGTTGGGCTCCTTTTTTCAGGAAGTTACTTTGTGGTGATTGGCTTGGGGATGTGATTTATTTAATATAGGATTCCTTCCTTGATATTTACCTCTTTCCTTTGAGTTGTAGCTCCTTCCTCCCCTCTAAAGTTTCCTTTTTGAGCATGGAAGACTTGACATTGATTAGTAGTATTTGATTTTTCTTCTTCTGCAGTTTCGAATATAAGTTTGAGCTCATTGTTCTTCAATGCAGCTGCAAATTAATTATAAGTGGGAAAAGTGGATTTCACAGCATAGCCACCCTGAAATCCTTGTATTTGTTTCCCAAGCCCCTTATCAAATGAAAGACCTTTCTTGTCTCGTCTATAGGTTTCTTCAAAGCTGTTCAACTCATCACAAAAACTCTTGAACTGTTTCATGAAATAATCAAGGATGAGACATCCCATTCACTATAATCTGAGTAGTGCTTCATTAAGATGAAGCTTTGTTTCTTTGGTGAGAGCGAGCAGCTGTTCTTCCAGAGATTTCCATATTTAATGTGACGCGTTAGTGTTTTCAAGCATACTTAGTACCTCCTTCAAGATGTGAGCAGTTCGTTGTTGTTTGATTCGGATTATGTGTTACGGATTTTTTGCCTTTTCTCCTTGATTGTCCATATAACATATTCTTCTGATGGATGATCACTTAATAAAAATGTTGTTTGACTCCCATCGAGATGAAGGAATATTGAGATTTCCATAGAAGATAGTTGTTGGAGTTGAGTTTGATTGATGTTAAACTTGAAATTGATTAAAATATTTGCAGTGTGAGATTGACTTGAACTTTTTATCCAAATTAAATATTTCCATACAAGATATTAAGCTTGAGTTTCATTTGAGTTCCTTTAATCAAAATTGAGTTCAACTATACAACCTGACTTCCTTTCATATAATTCGGATTTAATCTAAAATTTCTCTTTACTTAAAGTGAGTGGAACGAACTCCTTTTAACGTGTGAATTGTACTCCTTGAATGATTCATATAACAATACATAATTAACCATACTCGGTAAGAAATTAACCTTATAATTTTTTTCAAAGTAATTATATACATAAACAATAATAGAAGACTTTGACTTACAAAACTACAAAAAACGACCAATATCATATCATTTTATAGCTATGTTGATCAAGTCGACAACTAGTCTAATTTTTTTTTGGTTCATTTTGTAATCTTTGTATTATCATATCTTATCTCATTCAAATCTACTATTTTAAGAGGCTTGATTAGTGTACTAATTAAGAAAATAATCTATGGCAGGGTGGAGGTATTGAGGTTAAAGTCAATGGCAGGAGTAGCAAAAGTTGGAGGAATAGTTATTTGTGTGGGTGGTGTAGTGATGTTGGCATTCTACAAAGGCCCTCAACTCACATTCTTTAACAATCATCACCTCTTTCATATCCACAATCATCATCAATATCCACTTCATCAAAACAATTGGATTAAGGGTTGCTTCTTCATGCTAGGTTTTAACGTCTTATGGGCATTGTCACTTGTTCTTCAGGTAATAATTATCTTGAATTCTCTCCCAAAATTTGCTTCCTTTTAAGCCTTGGTTGATAACTATTTTATTGTTGAGATATCTCAATTCATGAGTTTAAGTTTTTAGGTAGAGTGGTGATTTATTTATCTTTAAGATGGTATCAGAGTGGGAGATCATGTTCTAAATCACTAATCCATGAGCTCAAGTTTTTGGGTTGAATAGTGGTTTGTCCATCCTGTTTTTGGTTTTTAATTTTTTTTTTCACCTCCTTTATAAACATCTTTTAATCCTAGCAAAATTCTAAAAATAAAAACAAATTTTTTGAAACTATTTTGTTTAGCATTCAAGATTTGGCTTAAGAATGTTTCTCTTTTTCTGTTTGTTTTTGTTGAAAACAGGCCTTTGTATACGAAAGTTATCCTTCAACACTTCTATTCACTAGTCTTCAATGTCTCGTAAGCTCATTTCAGTCCTTCATTATTGCCATTGCAATGGAGAGAAACCTTGACCAATGGAAATTGGGTTGGGATGTTAGACTTCTTACAGTAGCATATTGTGTAAGTCTTGCCAAACTCTTTCTTTTATGTCTCTCTTTTCTTCCTTGACTATTGAAAATAGATCTCATATATAGAGATTAAATGTCGTGATTGCAATAATCTATATGAGATGTTAAAATTCTACTACCAATCATTTTGATTCGGAACATGCATAATCATATAAAAATAGTGGAATCTTAAAAATTTTAACTAATACCAATTTGGTATTTGCTAAAACACTCCAACAAACAAGTTAGGTGGTTGATGTTGAAAAGAGAAAGGATAATAGCAAATTAGCATATTTAAGAGCAAAAATGCATATTTTGGAGTAGGAAAACGCCTTGATGTGAGGTAATATAGAGGGTTTGAGCCAAGCACTAAAACTTAAACAAGTGACTTAGTCATACAATATTTGAGTAGCAAAGTCAGATTTGAGAATTTGCCAATGGAGTTTGAAAGCCTCAAAGTCAATGTTTGACCTCAAAGTCAATGACCATATTGCTAAGTCTCTAGAGCACAGGAGCATTTAAGGCTCTTCTTGGAACTAAGTAGTATTTAAGATTTTAATAAATGAATCTGAGAGTCTAATTAGACTTGGTTAAAATTATCTTAAGTTACAGAATAAGCCCTAGAATTTAAATTGTGTCATTGAAGAACTTGCACAATCCTAAAACATTCCTAATTTATCAATGATCCGAAGGAAGTTACAAATGCAATGAAGTTTGGAGAATGGATTCATGGCTTTGGGAGCAAGGGTTTGAATTCTATAGTGACCACCTACTTACGATAAAATCGTATTATTTTTCAACCACCCTAAATTGTAAAGTATTGTCGTCTGTCCCGTGTGAGAGTTGTCAAGATGCGCATGTTGACTTCGATAATCATAATATTTAAGAACAATATTTGAAGTTTAGTTTTCACTAGTAGATCCGAAGAACTTGCAATTAGACATAGGTTTTTGGTTCTTACCAAAAAAAGATCTCTCATTTTCTTTTTACGAGACAAAACCGATAGCTAGATCTTTTAGGACATAAAGTTTCTGTTGGGGGTAAAAATATAACCTATCATGTGGTGAAATATAGCCGAGCTCCTAAGCTCATCTACCGTCGAGCTACTACGCTCATCTACCGTCGATATCCTAAGCTCATTTACGGCCGAACTACTAAGCTCATCTACTGTTGAGCTCCTAAGCTAACCTACTGTCGATTCCCTACGTCGAGCTATTAAGCTCATCTATCAATGAATTCAGGCCCCTGAGTTGTAATGTTCGACGATCTTGTAGAACAGTATAGAGTGGTTTAAAAACCTAGGAACAGTCCTATAGTTGATGGGATGGGTAACTACCTAGTCATCTCCTATAAGTGCATCATCACTCCACTCAATAAGGTATGCCATTCTATCCTGAAGCTGAACTATTCATCTCGAACTCATACTAACTTGAGCTTCGTATTTTTTTCCTCCTTTTGTAGACTTCCCTCATCCAGATCGTTCTGTGGCAACTCGCTAGAGTGAAGCTCATGTCAATCTTCGAATCTTGGAAGAAAACAACCTCAATATTTGGCACCATTTGTGGGAATCGAAAATTTGAAGTCATTCCTACCAAACCAAGTTATGACTCGTATAGTTTCTCAAAGTTCTTGTATTTCTAGAAGTCAGGAAGATCTTCAAAGCTCTCAAGATCTTCTACTACCAAAAGATTTTCTTAATCAAGATCTTTGTTGGAGTACAACCTTATTATCAAGGATGACCTTCCCCTCAAGTAAAACCTACTCTAGGAGGAAGACCTTACCATCGGGATGACCTTTCCCTTCGAAGAAGACCTTCCTGTCGAAGACGACTTTCTATCAAGGGAGGCCTACTCCAGGAGGAAAACTTTATAATCGAGGATGACCTTCTCCTTGTTGAAGACATTTCCCTCAACGATGAGTACTTTCTCAAAAGGAAGACCTTATCATCGATGAAGAACTCACCTCAACTAAAACGATGATGAGCTTCCATTGACTCAAAGGACGACGTCTCATGAGAGAGATCCTCTTGGCTTCAAGGACGAGCTCACGTTGCTCACCTAAACCTCAAGGATGAACTTCCATCGACTCAAAAGGTGAGATCTCACGAGATAGGTCATCTTTGCCTCCAGAAAAAGCTTAAGGTAGATAGCTCATCCCCACCTAACGGAAAAGCTGTAATTTGAGCTGATCATTATTTAAAGCAAAAGTTTTCGCTAGATAGGTCTTCCATAACCAATGGACGAGCTTCCATCAGATAGCTCATCCCTACCTAAAAGGAGAGCTTGAGCTTATCACCATCAAGAGGAAGAATTTCCTTCCGATAGCTCATCCCTGCTTAAAGGGAAAGCTTCCATCTGACCTCATCACCATCAAAAGAAAGAGCTTTTGTAAGTTAGCTTATTCTTGCTTAAAGAGAGAACTTTTCATCTGAGATCATCACCATCAATAGGAAAAGCTTCTGTTAGATAGCTCATTGTCACTTCAAAGGAGAGCGTGTAGTTCAGCTCACCGTCGTCTAGAGGAAGAGCTTCCATTAGATAGCTCACCGTCGCTTTAAGGAAAAGCGTCTATTAGATATTTCATTCTAGCTAAAGTGAAATGCCATCAAACAACTCATTTAGGTCTAAAATGATGAGCTCCTATGAGATAGGTCATCTCACCCAAAGAAGAACTTCCATTACATAGCTCCAGTTTGCGTTAAGGAATTCACGAAGAGAAAGCCCATCTCGACCTCAAACCTGGATGATCTATCAAATAAATAACCTCTGCCACAATGGTGAGTCCCACAAGATAAATCACTTCTTGAGGCACGAGCTTACATCAACTAAAAAAGTTGAGCTTTGACAAGATAGGTCATCTCGACCTCAAGGATGACCTATCAGATAGCTCAGCTCGACCTCAATGATGAGCTCACATCATACAGTTCACATTGACTTCATGGATGAGCTTCCATCAACATCAATGATGAACTTTCATCAACTCGAATGATGAGCTCTCCCGAGAGAGAGCTCAATCACATAGCTCACTCGAACTTAGGCATGAGCTTATTAGCTCAAAGGCTAAGCTCTCATTGGAGAGCGTTCACATCACATATCTCGCATCAACCATAATGATGAGCTATCACAAGACAGGTCATCCCAATCTCACGGATGAGCTCTCATCAAATAGCTCACCTCAATTGCATGTATGAGCTCTCATTAACCTAAATGACGATCTCCCACCATATAGCTCACATCAACTTCAAGGATGAGCTCTCATCAAATAGCTCACCCCTGAGCTGTTGGGTTTGTAAGGTGATTGCAAACAAAGTCTCACATTGACTAGGGAAGGAGGTAATCATGGGTATATAAGAGAGGACAATTATCTCCATTGGTATGAGGCCTTTTGGGTGAAACCAAAAGCAAAGTCGTGAGGGCTATGTCCAAAGCGGACAATATCATGCCACAGTGGAGATACTAGGGTATTGGGGGTACCATTGTCGTCAAAAAGTGGTATCAGAGCCACGGTCTAAAAACCTAGCTATGTCGGTGAAACCTTGGGTGTTGAACAAAGAAGTTGTGAGCCTTAGAAGGTGTAGTTATGGTGTAATTCATGGGTGTGCTCTATCAAGGTATGGCGGAAGCCTTGTATAAAAGCAAAACTCTCGTTTCATATCCGAGAGTAGACAAATGAGTGACTATTTGAGGGGAGGGGAGGATCATGGGTATTGTTTGCAATCATCTTACAAACCCAACAATCCTCCCCTCGAACAAAGTACCACCCGAGCCTCCCTCAAGTAGTCACTCACCCGTCTACTCTCGGACCTGAACGAGAGCTTGCTCTTATCCAAGACTCCAAGCACACCTTGATAGACCACACCCACAGATTACACCATTGCCACACCTTCCGAGGTTCACCACTTCTTTGTTCGGTACTCGAGGATTCACCAACACAGCTAGGTTTTAGACCATGACTCTGATACCACTTGTTAAGGACAATGGTACCTCGATTACCCCATGTATCTCTACAATGTATTATATTGTCCGCTTTGGGCATAGTCCTCACGGCTTTGCTTTTGGTTTCACCCAAAAGGCCTCATCCAAATGGAGATAATTGTCCTCTCTTATATACCTATCATCATTCCCTTCCCTAGCCAATGTGAAACTTTTTTTGCAATAACATTACAAACCCAACAATCTCATCACTTCAACTCCCACTGACTCATTCTAAATATCACAAAAACTTAGCTAAACTAGTTCTAAAGTACGAAAATGAACCAAAGAAGCTAAAATAGTGCTTTAGTAATTAAAACCAAAAAATTTATTGGCATGAGTCGCACGGAAAAGAGGATAAGGTGCAAACACATCAATAGCAACACGAAAGAGAGGTAACGATTATAAAAAACTTCATAATTAAATACAGATTTGAATCAGAAAATAGAAATGAGATTATAATAGAATAAATAGAGGCATTACCTTGCAATGGATAGTGATGAGGCACTTCCCTTGCACGATATGTCAATTGCCTGCAAAAAATAGAGAAGTCTTCCATTCTCGAAAATTTATTCAATTCGAAATGTAGAAGAATGTGGAAGATTTAGGTTATTTCAAGGTTTGGATGAAGAAGAAGGAAGAAATAAAAAATATAGCTCGAGATGCTCATATTACTTAAAAAAGATAAAATTAGCGACAAGAAAAGTAAGGTTCATACCTCAGAAGAAATTAAAAAGTGGCAATGAATAATGGCGACAACAGACGAGCACGACAAAGAGAAAACACCTCATGTTTGGAAGGACGAAAGGAGATGGATGGGGGGGGGGGGGGGAGGAAATGGGTGACGAGTGGAGGGAGGAAGAAGGAGGAAGGAGCAACGATGAAGGTAGGGAGAGAGAAATGGAAAAAAATACAGAAATAAAAGGGAAAGGAAAAGGGTTAGGTTAAATTGTAACTGTTAATTAATAAGAAAAATAAAATAATTCTTACTTATCTTTTAAAGAGTTTATACAAGGATATAAATAGTAGCTAGAGCTATCAAGAAGCAGAACAAAACAAAACTCTTTGCCTATTAGGATAAGAAAATATTTTCCTATTTAGAACAAGGAAACCCTAACCTATAAACACAATAGGAAATTAAAAGATAACAAATATAATTTAGCACTCCCCCTTATGCTAGTGAATTGAATATTCTAAATTTCCAGCTTGTTAACCAAATGCTCAAAGTTGTTGTTCAATCATTTCACAAGGATATCTGCTATTTGATTATTTGTTGGCACAAATGGAGTACATCTGAGGCTACTGTCTAGTTTTTCTTTTATAAAATGTGTATCAACTTCCACATGCTTGGTTCTATTATGTTGAACTGGATTATGTGCAATACTAATGGCATATTTATTATCACAGTAAAGTTTCATGGGCCCTTTCCATTAAATTTTCAAATCTTCTAAAATAATCTTTATTAAAAATAATTCGCAGATACCCAATGTCATTGCTCTAAATTCTGCTTTTGAACTGGATCTTGCAACTAAATTTTGCTTCTTACTTCTCCATGTTACTAAGTTTCCACCTAAAAAAGTACAATAACCAAAAGTTGATTTCTTATTGTCTATCGATCCTGCATAATCTGCATCAGCATAAACTTCTAGATTAAGTTTCTCTCCTTTTTTAAACAATAATCCTCTCCCAATGGAGTTATTCAAATAGTGAAGTATCCGGTATACTGCTTGAAGGTGAACTTCTTTTGGACTATACATAAATTGACTTACCACACCCACAGCATACGCAATATCTGGTCTTGTATGAGATAGATATATTAATTTTCCTACTAACCTCTGGTAAGTTTCTTTATTTACTGGAGGACTCTTTTCGGCTGCACATAATTTATGGTTTGGATCAATCGGTGTTCCCATTGGTCTGTTACCAAGCTTTCCAGTTTCTGAAAGTAGGTCTATCACATACTTCTGTTATGACAAAAATATGCTCTGTTTAGAATATGCGACTTCTATACCAAGGAAATATTTCAGCTTTCCAACTTCTTTAACTTCAAACTCATGGATCAAACAATTTCTCAAATTATCTCGTTCTTTATTATCATTACCAGTGACGATAATATCATCTACATAAACAATTAGTGCTGTCACTCCCCCTGCAGCAGAATGCTTTATGAATAAAGTATGATCTCCTTAACTTTGTTTGTAGCCTATCTTCTTCATAACCTGAGAAAATCTTCCAAACCACGCCCTAGAAGATTGATTTAGTCCATACAATGCTTTTTTTAGTTTACACACCTTTTTTCCTGCAGTCACATACCCAGGTAGAATTTCCATATAAATTTCGTCGTCTAGATCGCCATGCAGAAAAGTATTTTTAATGTCATATTGTAACATGTCCCATCTATGATTGACAACAAGAGATAGAAGTATTCGTATTATGTTCATCTTGGCAACAGGTGCAAATGTTTCAAGTTAATCGACCAATACGTTTGAGTATACCCTGTAGCAACCAATCGTGCTTTATACCTCTCAAGTGTTCCATCTGCTTTGTACTTCATAGTATATACCCATCGACAACCTACTGCATTTCAAGATTCATTGCTTGTCTCCATTATTCATATTGTACAACATCCTTATATGTTTTTGGAATATTTACCTGAGTAAGGTTAACAACAAAATACTGACTTGAGAGTTTGTCATAGGATACATAGTGTGACAATGGATACTGAGTGCAAGTTCGTTTTCCTTTCCTCAAGGCGATAGGCAAATCTATATTTCATTCATTATTAACAGATATTGTAATGTCTAGTTCATCATTGAATCTTTTCTTGACAATTTTAGTTCCAGATATATGTTCAGACTTTTGGACTTGCTCAGTGTTCCTTCTTGAATAAACTTGTAATGGTACAATAGCAGGAGGGTTTGATGGCCCTGGTGAGGTGTCTATGTGTTGTGGTAAAGATGAGGAAGATTGACTGGCGTAAATTTCAGTGGGGTTTAGTATTGGTGATGGGTTCAATACTGGTGATGGTAAAGGGTGTGAAGGAAAGGTGATGTTAGGGATGGGTAAATCAACCTTATCTTCCAACAATATTTCCTTCCCCTGAAGATAAGGCAAGGTAAAGAAGCTGATGTCTTCATAAAAGGTAACATCGACAAAGATGAAGTACTTTTTAGAAGGAGGATGATAACACTTATATCCCTTTTGGGTATTCGAGTATCCAACAAAAATACATTTGAGTGCACGTGGATCAAGCTTACTTTCTTTGATAACTATGAATATGGACAAAGGCTACACAACCAAATACTCGAGGAATCAAGTTATTTTTTGTTTGAAAATTAGGATAAAAATTTGATAGGATATTCATAGGAGTTTTCTAGTATAAACTAGCAGAGGATAAACGATTGATTAAGTAAGTGGTTGTTAGCACAGCTTCCCCCAGAAAGATTTAGGAACATTTTTTTGAAAACAGAAGGGCACGAGTTACGGAAAGGACGTGACCAACTTTTCTCTCTGCCACCCCATTTTGTTGGGGTGTTTCCACACAAGATGACTCATGGATGATTCCATGTTCTTGAAAGAAGGATGTTAAGATTTGATTGAAGTAATCTCGAGCATTATCAGAACGAAACCACGGGTTGGATTCCAAATTGATTTTTATCATATTAAAGAATATTTGAATGACAGACCCAACATCAGATTTTTGTTTCAAAAGATAACCCCATGAAGCTCGAGTACAGTCATCAATGAACACAATAAACCAACGAAATTTGAAAATGTTTGGCACATTAGAAGGGCCCCAAACATCACTATGAATAAGAGAGAAATGATTTGCCCCTCTTTTATTAATGAAATATAGATTTGTCAAGAAAATTTGTGTTTAGTTCTGGAACTAAAATTGTCTAGTTCAACATCACTAGATTTCTTGACAATTTGTGTTTAGCAAATTCACAAACATCGCATTGAATTGACTTTGGAGGAATATTTTGGAACAAATCAAGAAACATAATTTTAATAGTTCTAAATGAGGGATGTCCTAGTCTATAATGGTGCAACGAGAGCTTACTTGAAATATGATGAGTTTGTGAAGTGAGAGAGAGTGGAACACTATGCTGACCTTCCTCAAGATAACAAAGTCCATTTTTTTCTTTAGCGAGTCCAATCGTCTTTCCATTGTTCTGGTCCTGCAAAATACAACAAGAATTAGAAAATGTTACTCTGCATCCTAAATCTTTGATCAAATTTTTTACTGAGATCAAGTCAACAGTTAAACGTGGTATATGAAGCACATCCTTTAAAGTAATATTTGAATTTATCTTGATGTTCCCTTGTCCAGCCACTGTTAATAAGGTACCATCTGCCGTAGAAATTTTCTTGTTGCTTGGACAAAGACTATAAGAGATAAAATGATAGCTACATTGGTCATATGGTCAGTTGCACCAGAATCAATAATTCAGGTACCATGTTTAGGTTTAAAAGTTGTGCCTGTCGAAGTTACCGAATCTGTACCTTGACTAGGAGCATTATTGAGAGTTTCTAAAATGCTCTTTATTTTTTTTTATCTCATATTTGTCCAATTCTTTAATAATTTTGGTAGATTGTGACATTGATGCTGATAAAGAGACTAATTTCCAACTTTAAATAAATGAAGACCCACAATAACGAAGGAAATAATAAACAACAGCACTTAAACCGGTTTGAACCAAGACGGGATGCACTGAACCAAACTGAAATAAAGCTTAACCGGGCTGAACCAAGTTGAACCAAATAAATAAAAGGGCGAAACAACCTGGAAAAATAAACTAGCCCGTAAAAGGTTGAACTGAACCAGGAAAGAACCGGACCAAAAATAGTCGAACCAAACCAGAAAACCGAACCGAACCGAGAAACCCTGAATCGGACCAACGATGCTTCTTCTTTATTTTGAAACCCTAAAAAACACAGCAGCCACACAAACTTCAGAAACTTGCAACCATGAATGGTACATCTGGAGTCTGACAACAGCGACAGATGGTGGCGGCAACGACTGACGATGGCGGCGGTGGTGACGGACGATGGTTAATTCGACGACAACTAGCGCGTCGAATCCTTGAAACAGAACGGTTGCGACGATCTTCCACGATATTTCGAGGCGGTGTGAGCTTGGCGTCGGCGGTATAATAGCGGCGGCGACGCAGTAGCAACACGGCGGCGGCGAGCGAGATGGATCTAAATAGGCGGAGACTACGAACGGAAAAAAAGTCAAGGAAAAAATAAAATCTATTGAACCCAAAAAACAGCAGAAAACTTATCAACAATGATTGTAAATCGAAATTGATCGGCAATGAAGGCCAATCGAAAAAGCCACAAGGCTCTGACACCATGTTAATTAATAAGAAAAATAAAATAATTCTTACTTATCTTTTAACGAGTTTATACAAGGATGTAAATAGTAGCTAGAGCTATCAAGAAGAAGAACAAAACAAAACCCTTGCCTATTAGGATAAGAAAATATTTTCCTATTTAGGAAAAGGAAATCCTAACCTGTAAAACCTATGGCGACGAATTAATTCGTTGGGAAAACCTCAAGTTTCATCGCCTTAACTTTAGTGAAAAAATAGGGCTGTGAAATTCCCACTCTTTTCTGAAACTTTTGGCAACAAAATTTAGATTTTGTCGCCAAAAGTATCTTCTGGTGACGAAATTGGGAAATGTCGCCATAAGTTTTAAATGAAATATATCTAATTAGTCAGAACTTTTGGCGACGAAATTGCAATTTGTCGCCAAAAGTTTTGACTACAAAATTTCTAGTTAGTCAAAACTTTTGGCAACGAATTGAAATTTCGTCGCCATAGGTAGTACTTTTGGCAACGACATTTGTTTTTCGTCGCCAAAAGTATCCTATGGCTACAACCCCATTAATCTGATCCCAAATAGTGCATTTGAAGAGTGCATTATCGTAAAGACATCTATTACATCTTCATCGGTGAACTACTTTGCCAATCCTTTATTCTCGTCACTACTTAATTTGAGTGAATGCAATTGAGGATTTTACGGATCTCCTCCACTAGCGGATTATAAGTAGAGAAAATGTCATACAAATACTCAAAATCGATCATTTTGATATCTTACTTCTCTTCTAGATACTTTTAAACATGACAATGACATTTGTTTTCCTTTGTCAACTAGCATTACTGCATAACCATTTAGTGTTGTAAATCTCCCCATTTAAGCAAGTCTTCCAGTGACCTCTATTTCAAATAGACAGCAACATCCTCTTTTAGAAGATCTAATTCTTTTTCTATTTTAATATATCACGTATAGCCACATATACATTATATCATAAGCATGAATATTCCCCAAGGAGTACGATTGCACATGAACATTATTTTCCTTGTTCTAGATAAGACACAGGCATCCGCTATTGTGCTTGCTTGAAACACAAAAACAGGATTCGAAATTCAAGATTCTCTTCATTTCCTCCTCTAGACCGTTTTAATATTTCGTCTCCATTTAGAACACAATTTGTAGTTTTACTATGCGCACAAGATTGCACAGGGACATGTTATTATATACAAGAGAGTAAATTAATATTGTGTAATTCTCATTGTCTTTAAATAGATCAATGATACATGAGATACAAGAAAGAGTTCGTTAGAAACTATGTAACTAACTCAGTAATAATAATAATAATAATAATAATACAGTCTAATACTCTCCCTCGAGATGGTGAATAAAGATCCAGAACGGTCATCCTGAGTAAGACAATAGAAAAGGAAGACAAATTAATATCCTTCGTAAAAAGATCAATAAAAGTTGTAGTGTGTAATGAACTGGTAAGAGCTTAATCATACCAGAAACAATTTGACAGTCAAGTTTGATATGTTTTGTTCGCTCATAAAAAGTCGAATTGGTTTCAGTACGTATCTGCCTGCTTGTTACATGAGAAATCAGCAAGAGGGTGAAAAGGAATTTGTAAATTATCAAAAAGATAAGTAAGCCAAGCAATTTCACTTGTGACAGCTCAAAGAGCTCTATATTCGGCTTCAATAGAAGAGTGAGAAATGGTAATCTATTTCTTTCCAAGACACCAAAAAATACCTAGAAATATACAAAAACCATGGTAGATTTTCCTGTGGCTAGACAAGAAGCCTAGTCAACATCAGCAAAGCCACGCAACTAAAAAGACAAAGAACAATGCAAAAATATACCTTGGGCAAGACTAAAAGAAGATGACGAGCTGCCATAAGACGGGGTGTCATGGCTTGGCAACAAATTGACCAAGTTTGTAAATGGCAAAACTATGTCAGCGCGAGATATGATAAGACACAAAGACATCCGATAAAGACATCTTCAAAGTGTAGGATCTTCTAACAAAATATCATCTAGCATGCAATTTTACATCATGATCAATGGGCAATGAGGACATCTTGGATGGTAAGAAACCCGAATCTTGAAGTAATTAAAGAGTATAACATTTTTTAGAAAGAGAAATACCAAAGAAAGATCGACCTAACTCTAAGCCTATTAAATATCTCAAAGAATCCAAATCCTTCAATTGAAATACACCAGTAAGAAGAATCTTCAAATGCTCAATAACAGAAGAAGAAGCTTCATTAAGAATTATATCATCAACATATACAAGAAGAGCAACAAAAGTATCACTCGTCTTCATTGTAAACAAAGAATAATCAGACTTTGACTGATGAAAACCAAGGTGCAATAAAACTTGAGAAAACACGTCAAACCATTGTCTAAAAGCTTTTTTTAAGAATGTAAATACACTAATGAGGACAACAAGTTTATCCCGGAACAACACCATGTTATAACCTAGAGGCAAGACCATATAAACCTCTTCAAACACATTTTCTACGTAAAAATGCATTATTCAGATTCAGTTGCATAACACTCCAATTGAACGAAACAAAACTTGTCAATAAGACCTTGATAGTAACTATCTTAGCAATAGGAGAAAAAATCTCAAGGTAGTCAATGCCTTCTTTTTGAGTATATATAACCCTTTGCACTTAACCTTGTCTTGTACCTCTAAGCCATCAAAGTTATGGTTTAATTTTTATATCCATTTACAACTAATGGAGTTTTTCCACGAGGCAGAGGTACCAGAGACTAAGTTTTGTTAACCTCCACTGCTTGCAACTCAATACTCACGGCATCTCGCTAATGGGAGAAAGGTACAGCTTAATGATAAACACGATGCTCATAGTGAGAAGATACATTTAGTACAAAATTACAAAAATTAGAATATAGGTTCTTATAAGAGAAGTACTTTTGTAACGGATAATGCCGATAAGGATCAAGTGTGAAAATAGCAGAAGTATTGAGGCCATGATGACAATATCTGAAATATGAAGGCCTATAAAACGATCTGCAGGACTTGCGGAAAGTAGGAACAATATCCTTGAAACTAACCTAAGCAACAGCAGCCAAAAACTAATAAGAACCCAACACATAAAAATTAAATTAGTGTTGATGCTTTTTTTTAATAACAGAATTTTGCTCAGGACGTCAAAAGTGATGAATAATTACCTTGGAGTAAAATAATCAAGTGAAAAATGACTAGGGGCATTATCAGACCAAAAACAACTAATAAGTTTCCCAATCTAAGCGTCTATGAGCTGAAAGAAACATGGAACAATGACCAAAGTATTGGACTTTTGATGCATAAAAAATATCCAAGTATAACGAGAAAAATCATCACAAGAAAGTATCGATAACCAATATGTGTATGGGACTGATACGTGTCCCATATGAATAAGATCAAAAGAAAAGCTAGCAATGTGATTATGTGAACGAAATGACAACTGTTTTTGATTTAGCCGGTGGACAAATAAAAAAAAGTATCAGTATTGGGCATAGGAGAAGTAATATGCAAGGTATTTTTCAAAACCATAAATGCTCAGACGAAAGATGACCTAATCTAACATGCCTAGCGGAATATAGGCCTTGCCAAAGATTACGCTTGCCAATCGTCCTCAAACAATACGCCTTCTCAAGACGACATCCATCAATGAAGTTAACCATGGCCAGGGGCGGATCCAACGTGGGCCTAGGAGCCCCCCTCAAATCTAAAATATTGTGTATTATATAATATATAAAATAGCTTGGTTAATAAAAAATCCTTTTGGTGCAGTGGTACACACGTTGCAACCCCCTAACCATCCCAGGGCTCAGTTCCCTTTACTGCACTTTTTTCATTTTAAATCTTCCCCTCAATTATTTTCTAGAAGTGAGATTTTTCTTTTATCACTTCTACCCGATACAATCCTGATTTTTTAACCTAAAAGAAATTCTTTTCAATTTATGCATATGTATTTATTGTCTTTTTGGTTTAATTATTACGGATAATTTTAAAACTTAATTTTATTTTCAATTTATACGTTATCATTGTAGATATTTTCCTAATAAATTACTGTATCGATATATATTTTTTCTTCTCTATAAATAATCAAATTTTCAATATTCGATTGTTTTTATTTTATATAATTTTTAATTTGAATTTTAAAGAAGTCGACAATTTGAAGGTTAATTGTCTAAACTACATTTTTTCTTCAAGCCCCACTCAACAAAAGTTCTAGATCCACCATTGACTATGGCCGTCTAGTACTTTGTTAAAGCCAAGAACTTGCAGGAAGTAGATTGAACCGAAAAGATGGCACAAACATCACATTATGTAAGATTATGTCGGAATTAAGACGAACATCACCAATCAATTCCATATTTATGCGAGAATGATTAGGCAAAGAAAGAGTCATTCCAGATACCGTTTGTGGAGAAATAAAAACTCTCGAGAAAAAGAGACATGTGCAGACCCTCCTGAGTCGATGACGCAACGATTAGACGAACATACAAAGGATAACATATAGCAAGTACCTGCTACATGAGATGTGCCAGGGTCTGTATCAGTATTGAGTTTGGCAGTAGTCATATGAGACTGAAGTAAAGGCAATAACTCCTGGCATTGATCCGTGGTGAGAGTAGGCAAGAGAATTAGAAATTCCCAAATGTTATCCACAGATGCAACATTATGTTTAATGGTCTTTAATAGACCAACGATAGCTGAGATACAAGAAATAATTAGTTACCTAACTGTGTAACTAATAAGTGTGTGTTCCGGGGAGTGATTGTGAAAAAAAGAAATTTAAGAATAATTGATTTTTTAGGGTTGGTTCGGTAACATTTCCATTTCTTGTTCTCATTTCCAAATTTTATTAAGAAACTTAAGTATTTTGCAACTAAATATCTTTCTTGTTTCTCATTTTTTGGAAACATTTTCAAAATTGTATAGAAATTTTGAAAGCAATCAAAACAAGTTTCATGTTTCTTGTTTCTGTTTCCAATTTCTTACGATACATAAATATGAAATTATTTGATCATTCTTGAATTCATGGGTGTTAGGGCTATACGATTCCGTTTTTCTTTAATAAAAATGAAGAAACAGAAACAGAATCGTTACCAAACGAGCCCTTAAAGTTTGATTCTAAATGAACACAAAACTATCTTTAAATTCAAAATGTGTAATTTAACCTAAAAATATATATTGATAAACTGTTGACCTAATTGTCTGTTGTAAGGGTGTAAATATTTTTCAAACCATATGGTGGGTGGTTCATTATGTAGGCAAAGACAGTTAAAATGTAATAGTTATACTAGTTAAACCGTTACCATAATATCACATACAGAAAAGGTGCGAGAAAAAAAAATTCTCTCTTCTTTATTAAGTTTAACAAATATGCAAATCTAGACGTAAGTGAACTGTTTAAGGCATATATATCCTTAACCAACAGATTGGAAGTTCATATTTATAACTCTAGGTGTCGTTCAACTAAAACAAATGTTGAGATTTGTTACTTGGCCAGCCAAACCAAGTAAATTTTTTTCTTTAATATATTTATTTTAGATGATATGACATTGGTGAGTTGGCATTAATATTGACATATCATCTAAAATTGTTAACTCATTAAAGAATGTTTGAGTCTAGTGACCTTTTAAAACTATTTCCTAAAGATAGAGGAGCAAGCTATCACTTTTTGAAACTTACTATAACGCCCGACCAGAATGAACCAATACCATATCCGAATGAGAAGGATCCTGAGACCATAGAAGTATGGTTAAGAAGGCTTAAAAGAAATGATAGTTACTACCTATACTAACAAGGTGCACCTTCGTTTTCGGTAACTCAATCATAAGAATCTTCGGCTGGGTGACCTCCTAGTTGTTTGTTGGTCTATATGAATAGTCTACGCTGTTTTAAATAGTTCAGAACTAAACGATGATGCGGCCGGGTCGCAGGGGATGTCGGGGCAAAGAGGTGCCAAATCCAAATCCCGAATCTTGGTCCAAATTATGGGCTTGAGACGTTACACTTATGGACCAAATAAAAACTTATGTTCAAACTTAGGGAACGAAAATATATTTTACCCATAATATTATGTTAAAAAGATTAGGTAACTTATGTTATCCAAATGTATGCAAATAATTTATTAGGTTAAATTATCATTTTGATACTTTTGATTTGTGGTTGATTCTAACTTTTTGAAAAGTATCAATTAACTTTATACTGTTTTCTTAAATCTCATATAAAGTTCAATCCTCGTTACAAGATGAAATCATTTAATTTTTTTTCTCTTTTTACGCGGGTGATGATGAATTGACATTTAGTACGAGGTATTGTGTGAAAATCAAACTAGCTAAACAATATTATGGTGAATATATGTATCGGGTTTCAAATAATTTACGTGTCATCTGTTCTTTATATTTTTACCCAGTTTAAACACTGATATATTAAACTTGTTTATCGTCCACACGTATACTTTACAAGTGAATATCAATTAATGTCTATATAGAAAATGTGTCGCCAAAAAAAGTTGTCAATTTATAGTAATGATGAAGTTTCAAGAAACTAAACCAAATCGCAATGACCAACGTAAAGATCTTTAAAATTATAAGGATCAAAATTGAAATCAAGCATAAACCATTAAGAACAAAAATAATAGTTTACCAACCATAACGGTAATTGGTAAGTACAATTTTGGTGCAGGGAATAGTGGCGACGGGTGTTTCATATGCTATACAAACATGGGTTATCAAGAAGAAAGGACCCGTTTTCTTAGCCATGTGGACACCCATAATTATGGTCATTACAACTCCTTCTTCTGCATTCCTTCTCGGCGAGAGTATCGGTCTCGGAAGGTAACTTGAATACTTGTTTGAAAACTATTTTATTCTTCGTACTAAAATTATGATTCATAAATAGTGATTTATACATATACATGCATGGTAACATTATAAAATGACTAAACTCTCTCTTTTACTTATGAAACTATATATATATGATAATTCATAAAATTTATTTGCTCATGGGTTTTTGTAGTGGTTTGGGAGGGCTATTATTGATTGGAGGACTCTATAGTGTGCTGTGGGGAAAGAGCAAAGAGCCAAAAGTTAGTGAACGATTGAAAGAAGTTGACAAAGAATGCAGTTTGCCAGTGAAAGAAAGTGGTACATTTTCTAATGATAATCCACAATCTTCATTGGTTAAAAATGTTTGAACTTTGAGACTTTTAAGTTTAAAGAGTTTTCTTTTTCTTTGAAAAATAATGTACTTGTCACTTAGAAGTGTGACAAACTTGTTTCCTCTTGTAATAATTTAGTCTCTAAATCTTACGAAATAATTGTCAACGATCCTCTAAAATAATACCTTATTGGTAGGTCTTATAATTAAACATAAAATTTGTCTAATAGAAGAGAAAAAATTATACACCAGTAGTTTGTTGATCTAATTTTTTTAACTTAAAATTGTGTTAAAAATATAACTCGTTTAACGGATTTTATGTAAACGCAAGTGAACTTTGGTTTATGAAGTACGTTGTCAACAATAGCAATAAAAATTGAAAATTTTATTTTAATTTGATGTTTCGAGATCCCTACAACTCATAGTGGGTTTTCGTACGATCGAAACCTCACGCAATCCACGCACCCATGAATATCATATTTGAATTAAGAACAAACTAGAATTTTAATCTAAAGGACCGAACTCGACTTATTTTGCAACTAAAATTGCCACCTAGGATCTTGCTCAATTTTAAGAAAAATATCAGGTCATCAATCTCTTATCCTCTTATCTTATTAAAGGTGGACTCAGTGTAAGGACCCAAATCAACACTTTTTTAACTCAAAACGTTAGAGGGATTAAAGGAGTATTTTAGCATAATCTTAATACATAAAATGTGAGAGGGTTAGTGCATGAGAGCCACGAAGTCAGATAGAGAGACAATCCAACGGCAGAAATGGGAAATTGACTCAAATAACCTTCCTATAAAAATTATTTGCTCAAATAACTCATTCCTCAAAATTTGTTTTAAATGACCAACATCAGTTTTTTCTGATGTGTCAGTGGAAGTAAATGTACCGAACTACCCTTCGTTCCCAAACTAATTTCTCGGGCGAGATTGGAACTTTCACGGGCGAAAAATGCGAAAAATATTGTTGTTGGGCGAGATTTGGGAGAGAAACATGCTTGACCTACGTTAAATTCACGGCCGTGAAACGTAATTGTCCTGCCCAAAAATTGAAAATTTTTCAATTAATGAAAACACCTAACTTCCGCACACATTTATTGTTGAGCTAACCATTCCTAGGAAACTCTTTTCATCCGTGCATTTTGTACTGAGCTCTCAGAAGAACAAAAAGAATATTGTACATTATTGAATCTGAACCTAGTTTGTGGTTCAATAAATTTTTTTCTCCATCAACGAGGTAGGTGATATTTCCTTTAGAAACAATGATTTGTTTTCGTGTATAAAATCGCATATATGCATCTCTACCTTTTATATATATATATATATATATATATATATTATTTGTTTTGTGGAAATAGAGTGCATCTGTGTTTTCTTTGTTTTTCCCTTGTGTACAATGTGTTTGTTTTGACCTCTATTGCTGAATTTTTTGATGATTCTCAGGCGAATATAAAAGTATTTTCGTCGTTACCGTCTAATTATAAAATCTAATCTTGACGATGTAAGTCGTCGTTACCGTCCAAATGATATTGTTAATGACATTCGGAAAAATTATGGCGTTAACATCCGATATAAAAAGGCGTGGCGTGCGAGAGAAAGAGCGTTGGACCTACTAATGGGATCGCCAAAGAAGTCCTACATTCGCTTGCATAAATATGGCGAGGCCTTAAAATCAGTGAACTCGGGAACTGTTTTTTGCATGAAGCTAAAAGACGATAAATACTTTCAATATGCTTTCATGGCTCTGGGCTGCTCTACCAGAGGCTTTAGAAGTTGCATTCGCTTCGTACTTGTCATCGACGATGCACATCTGAAGGGAAAGTATAAGATGTGATACTTATAGCCTCTTCTTTTGATGATAACAATCAGATATATCCACTGGCATTCGGAATTTTGGATATGGAAATGGACAGCTCATGGACTTAGTTTTTGGAGTGAGTGAAGAGTTGTATTGGAGACATTAATGGATTGATTTTCGTGTTCGACCGCCACCAGACTATTAATCACTCTGTAGCTGCTGTCTTCCCACTACTAGAAAACTAGCTTTCCATGACAGTTATGAATAGTAAAACATGATTGAAAAAAACGATGGTTTACGGATTTTTTAAAACTTATGATAGTTTATAACTGTCACGAAAGTTGGAAAAAAATGGTTCAATCAATGACAGTTATAAATTGTCATTAAACTATGGAGGCACGATTTTGGTGGGGAAAAATGGACTTTTACAAACATTTTTTTTATCAGTAATGACAGTTTATAACTGCCACGAGAATTTGAAATAATTGTTCAATAAATGACAATTATAAATTGTCACTAAACGATGGAGGCGCAATTTTGGCGAGAAAAAACAGACTCTTACGAACTTTTTATCATCCATGACAAATTTTAACTGTCACGAAATGTACTGAATTTTTAACTGTCATGAAATGTCACATTTTTATAAATTATCAATTTGTTTATTTAATTTAAACTTTGTGGTTTTGTATGAGTTATTTATTTATTTACTTATTAATGTTCTAGAATTATTATGTGATTTTCATGCATGATTTATTGAGCTTCAATCGATCCGATACGTTTAAAAAAACAATGAGCATATGTTACAGTCTAGTAACACAAAATCTTGATTAGAATTCAATTCATTGATTTATTAAACTAAGATCTCTTGATTATAATTTTTATTTTGGTAAAAAAACACATTTGATCTCTGTAATCTCAATAAAATAACCATTTAGTCCTTAAATTTTAGTTTGAACAATGTAGTTCATGTATTTGCAAATTGATAACTATTTTAAATTCAACTTTATTGTGTAATAATTTATGACTCGTTTGATAACATTTCTGTTTTTGGTTTTTTAATTTTAGTTTTTGGTTTTTGGTTTTCTGTTTTTAAAAAACAAAAATCATGTATGTTTGATAACCATTTTTTGTTTTTTGTTTTTAAAAAACAAAAACCAAACATGTTTGGTAACCATTTATAGTTTTATGTTTTTAAAAAGTTAAAAAATTGAAAATACATATTATTAGAGTCATCAAACGGGTCCTTAATTCCTGTAGTTTCAAATTTCTAACAATATAGTCTCTCCTGTTTGATGGGGATTCGAATTCACATCTGTTCTCTTGCAAATATAACCTCGAATTATTGTTTCCTTCCTAATTGTGAAAAATATATATTTGTTTTGAAGCCTTAAATTCAAATTTGAAATCTAAATCATTAATCTCACATGGAAGTTTGAAAAGTCCAAAATCTCCTAAAATTTATCATCGTTTATTTGAGGCTTTGAAATTTTGGTACTTTGAAAAGAAAAAAAAAATAAAGAAACCGTCGCCAAACTCCTTCATCTTGCACGTAGATTATTAATTATTTTAAGATTTCATGGTTGCAACCAGCATAGATTTATGATTATTAGTTTCCAGAAAAATACCCCACCAAGTAGTAATTTAGAACTTTCAATCTAATTTGATCAATAAGGTCGTGAAGAGTTCGAAATCTTGAAGATAGGAACAAGTTCTCTTTTCTTCTTGATCTTTGATCATCTTACCAAGCATAAATCTGTTTAGCTTTCTTGGGGTTGGTTCATCATCTTGTTATTGAGGTTATTGTTGTTATTGTTGTAGGGGTTCACCTTGAATAGGGGAGTTCTCATGGATAGTTCCTTTATCAGGAAGCGTTTTTTATTGCTTGTTATGTGCTCTTGGGATCAAAAGATTGACAATTTGACATGTCAAGGGTTTTTTTTTTCAATATTTGGGTTAAGTTTTTTTTTCCTTGCAATACTTTAATGACGACTTTCTTGAATTTCCTTTTCCTATTGTTGCTTGTTAGGTAATTTTCTCTTCTTCATTTAGCTAACTGTACATTGTTTTCTTTTCTACATGTTGCACGAATCTAAAAAAGTTAAAAACCATGGTTACAACTAATTGGTTTATGGACTTTGTTGGGTTATGCGTGAAACATATTCACATATATATGTTAGTTAGATCTAACATTTGACATCTCAAAATTTATATGTTGTGATTTGATATTTGATATTTGTATAGGATTGATATTTATTGTAGTGAGTACTTCACGTTCGTATATTTATGCAGTTGTTGTTCTTTTTATCTATATCATTGATTCATCATAATGATTTTTAGAGAAGTTGTGTAATTAAGGCATTTAATGATAGTGGGTGCTGCATTTTGTATCCGTGGAGGTCTTGAAAGAGAGAGTGACCATGGAGGTATATCGTTCAATTATATTTTTATTTTATTTTCACTCAAAACTAGAATTTATTTCCTCGCCCTTTTGAAGCTGATTAGTATTTTTTTTTTCTTTATGTATTTCTGGATTTCTATCATTTAGTTAGTGACATTGAAGAATCATGACAATGAAAATTATTTTTTGTCAGTTGGATGGATATTGAAGCATCAAACAAGATCAAGGTATGTGTAGTGGAGTTTTTTAAATTTTTGGAAAAGAAAATTAGTAAAACATTATGCTTGTTGACATGGTGTACTAACCATCAGAATATTGACAAGTTTTAATGGCCACAAATCAGATTGACATTCTTGATCAAGCTCTTCTCAGACCTGGACGAATTGATAGAAAAATTGAGTTCTCAAATCTAAATGAGGAGGTACAAAACTGTGTTAAATATCCTGGATCAACTATTTACTCTCTCACATTTTGAAGTTGGGGCTTTAGCTTGATTTTTTCTCAATATCTTTTTGTTGAAACATGGAATCAAAAATTATTTTTATGAGTAATATGTTTGATCAAACTTAAATAGAATTGAGTTTTTTTTTTTTTTTTTTTAAGGTAGAGTATGCATTCTATTTAGTTCCAGTTCTTCCAACTTGTGAGAGATAATTCTTGCAAGTTCTTCTTTAGTGAACTTTTTCTTTTGGTTTTTTATCTCTGCATTTAGAAACCTCATCATCTGAAAGTCATAAAATCCAAAAAAAATTAAGTGACTAAGTTTTTTCTTGTTATTATATTTGCTTCCTTAAGCTTTTGGTCATTCTTCAGGAGCTTGAAGAAACTACTTAAAAGGAAAAGTTGGAGATAGAGAAGCTTTTTGGCACGACACAAAGAACTGCCATTAGATGTGCGCTCACCAATCACATCCCTTGTTTAGAAAGCTTATAAAGTTGGACCTTCACCATACCTAGGTTGGTTTACTCCTTTATCTTTCCTTTTTACTTGAAATTTCAGCGCTACCTTAATATATGTGAGGTTTGATGTTAAAATTTAATGATCAGGTTAGTTTGAGTTTACATATGAGTTCATTTTCACATAATATATAATTTTCTCTTATTCATTTAGCTAACTTGATATTGTTTTCTTCTTTACATATTGCATGAACTTAAAAAAGTTAAGGACAAACGGAAATTCATTCCAATATTCTCAACATGGTTAATTTTTTAATGGCCGTTGTGGCACTCATAATTGTTAATTCACATTTTATCATAAAATGTGACTTAATAAAGTTGGGACATTTAAAATTAAATACAACATATTTTCTTTTCAACCAATAAAATAATGGGATCATTTCTAACAAAATTTAGTAACCGTTTTCGAACATGTTGTATGACGCCAACACCTTCCCTATGCTTAATCGACTCCCGAACAAAAATTTTTTTTTTTCAGACCAAATATTTTAAATAGGTGACCAATCACACCTCGTAGATGATTAGAGGAGACTCCAAACCATATCTCGAAAGAGACCCTTCAAAGAATGATGTCGATCGCTCCGCTCGCGATGACGTTGCGGCAACATGTATTCTTTCTTGCCCTTTAAATTTTTAGCAGATATTTTAGTGCTCTGAACATGTGAAAAGGTGAAAAAAAAACTGTAAATTAACAAGTTTAATTAGTTATTGAGAACAATGAATTATAGGCACGAAAACTGTTATGTAGTGAGATCTCCATTTACTACATAAAATATAGGTTTAACTTTGGTTACCTGATTCAAGCATAGGTAACGTAGATAAGACTGTTATTACCGTCTAAAAGTCTAAAAGTTAATGGTTCGAGCCATAACTTTGTCCGACATTTTTTGTGTCAGACAAAAAAATAAAAAATTCTTGTAGTGTCTTCCAATGCTTTTTTAACAACATCGGGACAAGTCTAATTTCCCCGACGTTTGTTAGCATACGCCGGGAGAAGTTTTGTATCTGCCCGACATTATTTATTTTGTCAGGATAATAGCTTTTACCCGACACCTTTTTGTGTGTCTTGCTAAAAAAACGTCCCAAAAGTAAAAAATTATTGTAGTGGTTGTTAAGAATCCCAGATCGAAAAGAAAAGAGACCTAGTTTATAATAAACATGGTTGCTCATCTATTTTCCAATTGGTTTTGAGATAGAACTCCATAAATATTTATATGGTATTAGAGCTCAAAATGCTCGAGCAATCGGTCCAAAAATGGAATCTAGCCAAGATCGATGAGCCAGAGGAAAATTAACTTTCAATCAAGTTTATTCATTTATAGTTTTTGTTGTTAGTGAATTGTGAATTTATGCTTCTATAGCATTGTCATTTCAAAGGGTAGTGGGAGGGTGTTTTCCATATGTGGATTCCAAATCCTTCGGCCGAAAACAATATTTTGTTTTTTCTAATTTAAGCATAAACTTCTCATAAAAGTTAGAATTTCGAATATCTATCACGACCCACCTTTTTTTAACTTTAAAAAACAAAAAGAAACCATTCCAATGAGAAAAAACAAAAAATACCAGTCTAAATATTTAATTTTTCTCACCTTTTTATTTCTTGAGAATAGAAAACCATAAAAGATTGAAATATTTTGAGGAACTACATAAGTAATAAAAGTGTTGAAGGTTGTTTGGGGGTAACCACACCCGGGACACGTGGAGGACCCTTATTAGTGTTTGAAGAAACCGAATAAAAAGGATTGCTTAGGTCCACCTCGGCCCTGCCGAGGAGACCAAGTTTGCCAGCTGTAAAAGACTAAGTGTGGGCACCAAAGTTCGACCTGACTAGGGTCCGACCTGCTCGGAACCCGACAGGCCCGATATGAGAAAAAGACATGTAACCGCCGGTCGTGTGTACTGTCGGATCCACTACCTATAAATAGAGGAGTTCATTTCACACTCAGGTATCGAATCTCACCTCGAACTAAATAAGGAGTCCGATCTATACTGACTTGAGCGTCGGAGTGCTTACCCTCTTGTGCAGGTCCACTCTAGTGTTCAGGTCGGAACCGGAGACCGGGTTCGAGCTCGATTCGTGAAGAACCGTTGTGCAGATTCTTGCATAAACATTTGGCGCCGTCTGTGGGGAAGGACATCCTAAGTCATCCCGATCTAAAAAAAAATATATGCAAAGATGGTGCATCCAGCAAACTCTGCCAATACGACAGAACAGAAGGGTGTGAACGCTGACAATGGCCCTCAGCGAGACCTCGGTGCAAGAATAGTCGAGGACCAGGTCCGAGCAGGGCAAGAGGGAGATCTGCCGCGCAGATCTGCCCGCCATGGGAATCAAGAGCTACCACCTGCTCACCCGAAACCCTCAAAAGCCAACAGAGGCCGAGGAGGGACGTCGAGAAAAACCTCCCAAAGGACCAATTAGGAAGCAGACCCCGAAGCTCTGTCTACTCTCCAGCGCGAGTTGGATGATATTGCGCACAACAGAGGCAACGCGTGCTAACCGAACTGAGTCTCCCTCTATAGCTCCGGGCGCACCCGGAGAAAAGGGAGCTCCATCTATCCAACCTGGCGATCGCGAGCCCATTCCCAACGATGGAGGAGTGGATTACAACTTGCGGGATAACGATCTGAGAAAGCATCTCACTGAAAAGAAGAAGAGAGCATCTCGGGAGTCGGAAGACTCTCCTTCCTACTCCCGAGAATTCTCCAACTCGAACGTAAAGGCTCAATCAAAATACAAGCCTCTAGCATCAGAAGCTGTGATCACTAGCGAAGAGTTCGACCTGTTGAAGCACAAGTTCGATGAGCAGGTCGAGGCGCTTAAGGCCAGGTGCGAGAAGAAAGACTGTTCGTTCGACGATGGCGACTTGGGAGAATCGCCATTCACCGCAGACATCCTGGAGGCTCCAATCCCTCCGAAGTTCAAGACTCCCGCCATGAAGCCCTATGACGGGTCTAAGGACCCTAAAGACTATGTTGAGGTCTTCAAGGGCCTCATGGACTTTCAAGCGGCGACAGATGCGATCAAATGCCGCGCCTTCTAGATCGCGCTTACCGGCAGCGCGCGCCTGTGGTACCGAAGACTGTCCGCCAGGTCGATCTCGACCTACTCCCAGCTAAGGAAAGAGTTCATCAGTCAGTTCTCCTCTCGGCATTATGACAGAAAGATAGCGACTCACCTTGCCACCATCAGGCAGAGGGAATGAGAGACGCTGAGAGAATATGTCACAAGGTTCCAGGAGAAGCAGGTGAAGGTCGTGCACTGCTCCGACGACTCGGCCATGTGCTACTTCCTCACAGGCCTGGCCGATGAGACCTTAACCATAAAACTTGGAGAGGAGGCTCCAGCCACCTTCGCCGAAGTATTGCAAAAGGCGAAGAAAGTCATTGATGGGCAGGAGCTCTTCCGAACCAAGACTGGCCGACCTGAAAAGCAGGTCGATTAGAAAAAACTAAGCCAGGAGAAAAGGAGGACTGATGTCAGGTCCAAAGATAAGGGACCATCCTCCTACAGTAGCAGAACAGAGTACCGTAGGACGGAGAGCGGCCCTACCCGAAGCCGACCTTATGAACGGTACACCCCAACCACCATCCCCATCTGCGAGATACTCACGAACATCGAGGAGAGCGGGATGGAAAAACTCCTCAAAAGACCTGAAAAGCTCCGTGGAAACCCAGAAAAACGCAACAAAGATAAGTATTGTCGTTTTCATCGCGATCACGGCCACAATACGTCAAGTTGCTGGGAGTTAAAGCGCCAGATTGAAGACCTCATTCACGACGGCTACTTCAAAAAATTCATGGGCAAACCGAGATCTAACTCGGTCGAAAAGAAGGAAGAGAGGAAGCGTTCAAGAACGCCGCCTCGACGAGAGGATCGACCTGCGGTCATCAATACTATTTTCGGAGGTCCGAGCGGGGGCCAGTCCGGAAACAAGAGAAAAGAGCTAGCTCGCGGGGCCAGGCGCGAGGTATGCATCATCAGGGAGTAGAAGCCCACTTGCTCCATCACTTTCAGCGACGCCGACCTGGAGGGGGTCCACTTGCCTCACAACGATGCACTGGTGATCGCCCCCTGTGATTGATCACGTCCTGGTCCGAAGAGTGTTGGTTGATGGAGGCGCATCTGCCAACATCTTGTCCCTCCCAACATATCTAGCATTGGGATGGACCAGGTCACAATTAAAGAAGAGTCCAACACCTTTGGTTGGATTCTCTGGAGAATCGGTCTCCCCAGAAGGGTGCATTGACCTACCGGTAACTATCGGACGAGATGCTATCCAAGTAACGCAGATGGCCGAGTTCGTGGTAATCAACGGCAAGTCGGCCTACAATGCCATCTTCGGGAGACCCATCATCCACTCATTCCGAGCCGTCCCCTCCACATTGCATCAAGTATTGAAGTACTCAACCTCGAATGGGGTGGGCACGGTCCGAGGTGAGCAAAAAACCTCACGGGAGTGTTATGCATCCGCGCTCAAGGGGTCGGCGGTATGCGCCCTGAAAGAACAAACCAATCGTGGCAAGATTTAGGAGTCAGAGGCCAACCTGCCAAAGAAAGGCAAAAGGCAGTTCTCCCCGCCAACAGAAGAGCTCGAGCTTGTTCCTTTACTTAGCCCCGAAAAACAAGTAAGCATAGGAACCAAGCTGGGGGCCACTGACAGGGAAGAACTGATCAACTTCCTCAGTTCTAACTCGGACGTCTTCGCATGGTCTCACGAGGACATGCCTGGTATCGACTCGAAGATCATGGTGCATCGCCTCAACATAGACCCATCATTCCGACCTGTAAATAAAGAGAGGAGTGATGTAATTGTTGAGGAAGTAAACAAACTCTTGAAAGCTGAATATATACGAGAAATTCTGTATCCTGAGTGGCTCTCTAACGTTGTATTAGTTAAAAAATCCAACGGGAAGTGGAGGATGTGCGTGGACTTTACAAATCTAAATAAGGCATGCCCAAAAGATTGCTTACCCCTTCCGAGGATCGACCAGCTCGTGGACGCAACAGCCGGGCACGAGCTACTCACCTTCATGGATGCCTACTTCGGATACAACCAAATTAAAATGCATTTGCCAGACCAAGATCACACCGCGTTCATAACAGACCAAGGTCTGTACTGCTACAAGGTGATGCCTTTTGGCCTAAAGAATGCGAGTGCGACCTACCAAAGGATGGTGAACAAAATGTTTGCCAAGCAGATCGGTCGTAATATGGAAGTGTATGTGGACGACATGATTGTCAAGAGCAAGCAGTCAAAGTCGCATCTTTCCGATCTGACCAAAGCCTTTGGAGTGCTACGCAAGTACCAAATGAAGCTTAATCCGACCAAGTGCGCCTTCGGAGTCTCCTCGGGAAAATTCCTTGGTTTTATGGTAAATAACCGTGGGATTGAGGCTAACCCAGAAAAGATAATCCGTGCTCGAGATGGAGGTGCCCAAGACTCTAAAGCAGCTTCAGTGCCTCAATGGCAGGATCGCAACCTTGAATAGGTTCGTGTCAACATCGACGGACAAATGTCTTCCGTTCTTCAAAGTTCTTAGGAAGAAGGGACCGTTTGAATGGACGGAAGAGTGTGAGCAAGCGCTAGGGCAGTTAAAAGACTATCTCTGCTCGGCACCTCTACTCGCAAAGCCATTACCAGGGGAAAAACTCCATTTGTACCTGGCGGTATCTGCTAGCGCCGTCAGCTCGGCACTGATCAAGCAGGAGGGTGCGAGTCAAAGCCCCGTTTATTACACCAGTAAGGCCATGACCGAGGCTGAGACAAGATATCCCCAAATGGAGAAGTTGGCCCTCGCTTTAGTCACCTCGGCCCGAAGACTTAGGCCGTACTTCCAGGCGCACACTATTATTGTACTTACAAATTTACCCCTCAAGAACATCTTCCTTAGGCCTGAAACTTCAGGACGTCTGATGAAGTGGGCATTGGAATTGAGCGAGTACGACATCCAATTCGAGCCCAGAACTGCATTGAAAGGGCAAGCAGTGGCCGATTTTGTCGCAGAGCTCACTCCACCACCTCTCTCGGCCAAGTCCGACCTTCCGTAGACGATCTACGTTGATGGATCTTCCAACGAGATGGGGGTGCGGGGCAGGAATCCTCTTGCTCGCACCAGGAGGTGAGCAATTCGAGTATGCTCTACGATTCAACTTTCGGACGTCAAATAATGAGGCCGAGTATGAAGCACTCCTAGCAGGCCTGCGCGTTGCCAAAGGACTGGGGGCCAATCACATTAAGGTTTTTTGTGACTCCCAGCTAGTTGTAAATCATATCAAGGAGGAGTACCAAGCGAAGGACCCCCGAATGGAAAAATATCTAAGCAAGGTCAGATCGCACCTCGCCCAGTTCGGGACTTACGAGGTGAGTCAGTTTCCACGATCTGAAAACTCTAACGCAGATGCCTTAGCCAAATTGGCATCGGCATACGAGACCGACTTGGCTAGATCAGTCCCGGTCGAAATCCTGGACACTCCATCAATCTTGGAGCCAGATATGATGGAGGTTGATACTCCGTCACCCACTTAGATGGACCCAATCGTGGAGTTCATCGAAGGAAACCCACCGCAAGATCCGAAGGAGCAAAAGAAGATGGCGCGAAGAGCAGCTCGGTTCACACTCCGAGAAGGAATGTTGTACCGACGAGGCTTCTCCCTGCCTCTCCTCAAGTGTGTGACTCCCGAAGAAGGCCTTTACATTCTTAGGGAAGTTCATGAAGGGGTGTGTGGAAACCACTCTGGCGCCAGGTCGTTGTCGGCCAAGGTGGTTCGACAAGGGTACTATTGGCCCAGTGTCGAGCAGGATGCAAAGCAGTTTGTGAGAGCTTGCGACAACTGCCAGCGTTTCGCAAACATTATCCATCAACCTCCCGAACTGCTCACCCCCATCTCGGCCCCATGGCCATTTGCGTAATGGAGGGTGGACATCATAGGTTCTTTTCCTCTGGGCAAAGGACAAACAAAGTTCGCCGTTGTCGCTGTGGACTACTTCACTAAGTGGGCTGAAGCCGAGGCACTATCCCACATCACAGAGTCCAGAGTCACGTCGTTCGTATGGACAAACATTGTGTGCCGCTTTGGCATACCCAATGCTATTGTGACGGACAACGGAAAACAATTTGACAATGCAAAGTTCAAGGATTTTTGCAGAAAACTTGGTATAAGCCACCTCAGTTTGTCCCCTGCGCATCCAAAAGTGAATGGACAAGTTGAAGCAGTAAATAAGATCATAAAGCGAGGGCTCAAGCTAAGGTTGGACTCCAGAAAAGGAAGATGGGCCGAGGAGCTACCTGAAGTTCTGTGGTCATATCGAACCACCCCAAGGGAGTCAACTGGCGAAACTCCGTTCTCACTAGCCTTTGGTTTCGAAGCTGTTGTACCAGTCGAGATCGGCATACCAACGGACAGGGTAGAGCAGTACGAGCCAACGAGGAACGAGGAAGAGCTACTCCTTAACCTGGACTTATTGGAAGGGAAAAGGGAAATGGCTCAGCTGCGCTTAGCAGAGTATCAGAACAGAATGGCCAGACATTACAATGCCCGAGTGCGACCTCGAAGTTTCCAAGTCGGACATTTGGTCTTAAGGAAAATTCAGAGTCATGTTGGCACCCTTGACCCAAGTTGGGAGGGACCATTCGAAGTAAAAGGTATAGTCCGACCTGGAACTTATATGCTGGCCGACCTGGAGGGAAGAGTGCTTGCGTATCCATGGAACGCAGAGCACTTGAAGCGCTATTACCCCTGAAATGTCAAAATAGTCCCAAAATGGGCTTGTAAAAATTTTCAAGGGGCGGAACTTTCAATAAATGGGGTTATTTAATTTCATAACTCCGAGTTCGATTAGAAATTAAATGGGGGCCACGGACTCCCGCAAGGCTTAAAATCGGCAACCTCAGAACCCACGGGTTCGAGGTGCGATGTCAAAATCAATTACGATCCAAAATTCAATCCTTTGAACGCTTAAGTTAAAGGTGCGATGTTGAAGGTTCAAAAAATTCAATCCTCTAAACCTACGGGTTCGAGGTGCGATGTGAGTATTAATTATGAACTTAAAATTCAAACCTTGGAACATTCAAGTTCAAGTTAAAATTGCTTGATTTCATCTTTGGACTTCCGAGTTCGAGGAGAAATGTTAAAGTTTAATAAAAACTCTCAAATTCAAACCTTAGGAGAGAGGTGCGATGTGAAAAGAGTTAGCCCAAAAGCCTTTAAACTTACCCAAAGTTATAGGCTAGAAGTGCGAGGTGAATCTGTTCCTTCATAAGTTCCTATTTATACAAGCCAGTTTAAAAAGATTCTTAAAGTGAAAAGCAGAAAAAGAACAGACAGAAATGGAGCAATGAAAGTTTCATTGACTAAAAAGGACAGAGCCAAGGCTTATATACCTTGTAGCTCTGCCCAAAGACTTATAAGAAAAAATATATATAAAGATAGAAGGAAAGAGAGCCTCAGCTACTTCCGAGGTGGGAGGACAGCTCGCCCTGGGAGCCTAGAAGGTTAACCTCCTGAGATCCGTTCTACTGGGAAGGAACCTCCTCTTGCGTCGTGCCGATCTCATTGGGCTCTTGGCTAGGAGCATCCTCTTCTTCCACGTCGGAGTAGTCAGAGTCCAGCTCCCCGACGTACTTGTCCACCAGCGATTGGGGGCCAGGAGTCCCATTAGGCCCAGAAGCCCACTTCTCAGAATATTTCTTCTTGAGATCGCTGAGATCGATCTGAAGGTGGGGCATGTCGGCAGCAATGCCCTTCATCAGGAACTTGAAGCCGGCGTCGCTGAAATCCTTGGCAAACCCATCGAAGCCGGGTGTTGCCTGAACGCCTCCTCCAGCAGAGACCCATCGGTTAGGTGCTCCTTCAAGTCTTTAAGCTCGGCTGTGAGGCGCCCTATTGGGGCATCCTTCTCCTCAAGGACCTGAGCGAGATCGTCATTCTCCTTCAAAAGTTGGAATTTCTCCTTCTCCAGCCCCTTGGTAATCGCATGGGCTGCTCGGAGGTAGGCCTTGTGCTTTTCACCCTTCTTCTTCAAAAGCTCGGCCTTGGCATCCACCTCGGCCCTTAAGATACCCACCTCGCCTTGGGCCTTTAACAGCTCGCCCTTCAGCATGGTGGCAGCCTCTAAGGCAGCAGAGGAGTTCTCCCTCTCCTTTGCTGCCAAAGCCTCCCTTCCATCCATCTCAGCCTTGATCATAAGAGCTGAATGAATGGAAGCGACAAACGCCTACGAAAGTTAAGGAACGCAATGACTCACGAACTTGGATGCTCTCCTCAGGCTGCTGTCTAAGCACGTGGCTGAGATGCGGGACACCTGGTCCTTCACCCCAGAGCTTGACGGTTGCATCCTGAACCGCATTCGCACGTCGGATGTTCCCCCCATCCGAGCTGCGGGGTCATCCACCAGGTCAACATGGCTCGCGGGCAGAGTCCCACGAGCCCCAGCCTCCGAGAAGGAGGAGGTCTTCTTCTTATTTCTTCTTCTCCTCAAAGGAGACTCTCCCCTCACCTCGTTCAGGGGAGATACATCAAGCGCCTCGGACTCCTCCCTTGAACGCTTCTCTTCAGATCGACCCCCAGACAAGTCCAGTTCGATCACGGGGGTGGGAACTGCAGAGGATGGCCCAGAGTTACCCTGAGCCTCAGTCCGTGGCACCGTAGGCGTCACTGGTTCAATGCTCACCACGGTCTTGAGGGCGTGAGCACGATCCTTGGACTTGCGCTTCACACTTCCAGTGAATCCGCACACCATTCCTGCAAAATAAACAAGCATAAAGTTAGAGATCAAAGGAAAGGCAAAATTGCGATCGAGATTGAACGTGACTTACCGAGCTCGGAGTTTGGCCTTGAAGCTTCGATTGGTCGAACTAGAGGGTTGTAGTCAAGAAGCCCCGACTCCAAGAGAAGCTTGTTAGTGACTAAGGTTCCGATCTCCTGCCCTTGGGGAAGTTGTCCTTGAAGTACTTGAGGGTGTCAAAAATGGCTTAATCGAGCTCGGGAATCGACTTGATCAATACTGCACAAAGTAAACAAAAAGTTCGAGTTAGATGTGAATATCAAGAAGCTGAAAGAAAAAAGAAGACAAGAAAGACTCCATACCTAGGTTCCTAAACCTAGCAGGCACGTCAAAGAAGGGACGACCTGACTCATCCCACTCTCCCGAGGCAAGAACCACTTTCCTACCCATCTCTTGATGGAGGTCGGCCCCTTGACTATACCACTCGCGCCCTTCCTCGCACACATATAGTATCGACCAGGTTTTTTGGCTATCCTCTTAGCCTCGAAACACCCAAGGAGCTGATCAACACTTAGCAGCTCGGCCTCGTCCTCATCCCGAGCTCGCAACCAAAAAAGAATGGCTAAAGCAAAAATGACACCCCACCCATTGGAGGCCACTTGAGTAGGAGCCAGTCCAGTTCGGTTTAAGAACTTCTGGGCAAAGGGGTGAAGAGGAAATCTGAGGCCGTACTCAAACATTTTTAAATAAAGAGTGACCCATCCCTCTGGAGGATTGTCAGCTCTTTCCCCTTCCTCCGGAATCCTAAGGAGGATGTGGTTCGGATGTTAAACCCCCTACGAAGGGGTCCAAGATAATGCTCGGGCATCCTAGAAGGGTACTCCAGACCCTGGCCCGAGGTAGAGGTGTCACTATCCTCTCCATCATCTGAGAACCTAAAGTTATCTATTTCTTCAAGCTCGGACTCTAACCTACGAGCTAAGACCTCCTCAGAGTCACTTGGTTTGGGGGGCGAACTACTTATCGTCCGACCTACACTACCCAGGCTATCACTATTGGAGGGGGAAGATAAGAAAACTACCATGTTTGAAAGAGGAGTAAGAGCAACGAGAAATGACTGACCTAGAGGAAGGGTTCGAGCTGGTTTCAGATCGAACTCCAGAAATTCAGGAAACGTAAGGTTTGACCTGAAGTTTCGGGACTATTTATAGCTGATTGGAAAAACCTCTACGCCGTACACGTGTAATCAACGAGCGGCTGGGATCTTCTCGGGATACGCAACGGCGAAACACTTGAGTGCTCCGACAACCTGGCAGGTCGAAACATATTCCGCAACGGTCATATTCCCTCTGCAAATGGAAAGTCGCCACGTGTCCAAAATAGATTCGAATAAACTTCTCTGCCAGGTCGATATCGAACCTGACAGAGAGGGGGCCAATGTTTGGGGGTAAACACACCCGGGACACGTGGAGGACCCTTATTAGTGTTTGAAGAAACCGAATAAAAAGGATTGCTTAGGTCCACCTCGGCCCCGCCGAGGAGACCAAGTTTGCCCGCAGTAAAAGACTAAGTGTGGGCACCAAAGTTCGACCTGACTAGGGTCCGACCTGCTCGAAACCCGACAGGCCCGATATGAGAAAAAGACATGTAACCGCTGGTCGTGTGTACTGTCGGATCCACTACCTATAAATAGAGGAGTTCATTTCACGCTCAGGTATCGAATCTCACCTCGAACTAAATAAGGAGTCTGATCTATACTGACTTGAGCGTCGGAGTGCTTACCCTCTTGTGCAGGTCCACTCTAGTGTTCTGGTCGGAACCGGAGACCGGGTTCGAGCTGGATTCGTGAAGAACCGTTGTGCAGATTCCTGCATAAACAAAGGTGATACAAAGAATGAAGCGCAATGGTAAGATTAAAAAATTATATAAAAATTTAAATATTTAAAGTTCTCTAGTTTCCTCATTTTAAACTTTTTTAGAATAAAAACGTTATATATGTAATAAACTCTTCAAGAAATTGAGAGTGCTCTTCATTGATAATAAAAAAGAGCTTACAGAGAGTATTTATAGAATAATACACATGTAACAACTTAACAACTTCATAACAAAAACTATAACAAACTCATAACACAATCTAAATAATAATATAGCAATAAGTTAACATGCCCCTTCAAACAAAAGGCAGCAAGTCCTAGCAAGCTAGCATGAGTTTGGATCGTAGAAAGGTATGTCGAGCAGTAGTCAAAGGCTTTGTAAA
This sequence comes from Momordica charantia, assembly GCF_013281855.1. Lineage (NCBI taxonomy): Eukaryota > Viridiplantae > Streptophyta > Magnoliopsida > Cucurbitales > Cucurbitaceae > Momordica > Momordica charantia. The sequence goes on from NW_028275160.1 coordinate 17,318,921, forward strand.
GAAGTCAGCTAGCTGATAAAGAGTAGGAATATACTGAAGAGATATATTCTTCCGAACAACACGCTCCCGAATGAAATGAAAGTCAATCTCCATATGCTTAGTCCTCCCATGAAACACTAGATTTCGACCAAGTTGGATAGCAGAAACATTATCACACTAAATAGTAGGAGCCTCCATTCCAAAAATGCAAAGATCTCGAAGGAGTTGCCGGACCCAAAACAATTCAGCTGCTATAGTTGCCAAAGCTCGATATTCAGCCTCGGTTGAGCTTCGAGAAGCAGCCGACTGTTTCTTGGCACCCCAAGAGATGGGATTAGAACCAAGAAAAATAACATAGCCCGTAGTTGAACGTCTATCCAAGCTGTTTCCAGCCCAATTAGAATCAGAGAAGGCATTAAGATGAAAGAAAGTAGTGTTTCTTTTATGAAATAACAGACCAAAATGACTTGAACCACTGATATAGCGTAAGACCCTCTTAGCAGCCACTAAACTTACCAAAGAGGGAGAATGCATATGTTAGGATAATTTACTTATAGAGAATACAATGTCACGTCTGGTAAAAGTGAGATAGTGTAAGACTCCAACAATAACTCGAAAACTACGAGCATCAGTGTTCGAACATGGAGAATTGTTCGAAGTACTAGAGAGAGCTATAGGTGTAGCACACACGTTTCCAGTAAGCATCCCAAAACGAGTCAAAATATCTCGAGCATATTTGGATTGAGAAACAAGAAGGCTAGATGTTGTGCGATTTATTTCAAGGCCAAGAAAATATTTCAAGGCTCCAAGGTCAGTCGTATTAAAACGAAACCATAACTGATCCACCAAATGATAAATATACAGAGAGCTACTGCCGGTGACAATAATATCATCCACATAAAGAAGTAAAAATGTAGTAGAACCAGCAAGATGGCGCACGAATAAGGAAGAGTCAGCTTGTGAAGCAACAAAGCTAGGGGTGAGTAAATGACTAGTAAAGCACTCAAACCAGGCTCTTGGTGCCTGTTTCAGTCCATATAAAGACTTCAAAAGCTTACAAACATACTGAGGATGAGACAGATCTACAAAGCCCCGAGGTTGCTGCATATACACTTCTTCATGAAGCTCACCATCAAGAAAGCTGTTTTTGACGTCTAGTTGACGAAGAAACCAATCAAATTGAGAAGCCAATGATAGAATAATCTTAACTGTAGATTTCTTCACAATAGGGCTGAAGGTCTCATCATAATCAATGCCTTCTTCCTGATGATAGCCTTTTGCTACCAATCGAGCTTTGTACCCAGCCACACTGCCATCGGGGTTATGTTTGATGTGATAAACCCACTTACAACCGATTGTATACTTACCAGGTGGTCGAGGAGTTAAAGTCCAAGTCTGTTGCTTTACTAAGGCAACATATTCCTCACTCATTGCATCACACCAAACAGGAAGTGTGGATGCTTTAGAAAATGAAGAGGGTTCAACATTCGACTGTGATACAGTAGAGGCCACAAAGATTTTCCTTTTAGAGATACTATACTTACTCCTGGTCTGCATGGAGTGTGTACCAAAGAACCAGAAGAACCAGGATTTGCAGGGCCATTAGAAACAAGTTGAACTGATATAGGAGCAGTAGTAGGTAACTTAATAGGTACTGAGGAACTTACTGCAATATTAGAGGCTGCATTGGGAGCACCAGATGCTACAACATCAGAGACAACAAGATTATTAGAGGCTGCAATATGAGAATCACCATTTGCAGACTCTATAGTAATAAGGGATGCAACATTTGAATCTGCAGAAACCAAATTAGGGGCAACTACGAATGATGGGGAAGTTGATGAAGGTGATGTAGGAGTAGCAGTCTCACAGCGATTAAAACTATCAGTTTGTGGTACAAATGCAGAGAGTAAGAAAGGTAGAAGAGAAGTATGTGATGAGGAAGGATTGGATGGGATAGGGGAGGGAGGAGTACATGATGAAGCAAAAGAAAAGGTAGACTCATCAAAGATGACATGTCGTGAAGTGTAAAGATGTTTCGAATAAATCTTATAGCCATGTAGCCTTTTGAGTCAAGAGAGTAACCAAGGAATAAGCATTGAGTGGTTTTGGGTTGTAGTTTGTTGGTGAGATATGGTTTTAATGGGGGATAGCAAGCACAACCGAATGATTTTAAGAATGAATAATTTGGAGGATGATGAAATAGAAGTTCAAATGGGGATTTATAACCAAGATAAGGTGATGGAAGTCTGTTAATGACAAAAACAGCCGCAACAAAGGCAAAAGGCCAAAAGGAGATTGGTAGGCAAGATTTTGACATAAGAGTAAGAGCGGTTTCAATGACATGTCGATGTTTGTGTTCAGCAACAACATTTTGTTGAGGGGTATAGGCACACGACTTTTGGTGAAGGATACCATGAGTACGGAGAAAGGAACCAAGGGAGTGATTAATGAATTCACCACCTCCATCACTATGAAAGATTTTGATACGATATGGAAGAAGATTTTCAACTAAATGCTTAAAGTGTTGAAAGACAGTAGAAACATCAGATTTTCTTACCATGGGAAACAACCAAGTGTATTTAGACATGTCATCAATGAAGGAAACATAGTAATTAAAGTCATTAACAGAGGTTTCAGGGGCAGAAGCCCACACATCACTATGTATAAGTTCAAGAGGAAACAAAGAGACAGTAGATGATAAAGGAAAAGGAAATTTATGCATTTTGCCACGTAAACAATGCTGGCAGATACAGTTTACATAATTATTTGAAGGTAAATGCATAGATTCGAGAACAACAATAAGAATTGTATTACTAGGATGTCCTAACTTGTCATGCCAGATAGAAGAAGAGGTTCGAGAGCCCACAAGAGCCACTGGTAAAGATGCAGCAACTGATCCTGAAGGAAGATCAGCAGAGGAAGAGATAGGATAGAGGCCATTGACACTAGGACCTCGAAAGATTATCCGGCCCGAAGATTTGTCCTGGATAAAGAAAAAATCAGCAGCGAACATAATGATACAATTGTTATCCATACACAATTTATGAATGAAAAATAAGTTAGAGGAAATATTTGGAACTCGTAGGAGATTAAGGAGAGGCAAGGAAAAAATAGGTGTGTAAATTATACCACAACCTGTATGGGTTATCCGAAGTGATTGGCCACTCCCAACAAAAATTTGATCATCACCAACATAGTTAATAGCAGTGGAAAAATGACCCATATCTACTGTAACATGAGACTTACATCTTGAATCAGCAAGCCAAGTGGAACTAGAGGAGTTCGTAACAACTTAATTCTGTGAGGCTACCATAGCAGCCAATTGTGTAGAAGGGTGGCGGCCTTGAAAGTTGTTGTTCATTCTGTTATAACAATCAATGGTAGTGTGACCAACCCGTAAACATATCTGACACACAAGTCTGTGAGAGGAAGAGTCAGAAACAGGACGAGAAAACTGAGAACGAAACTGATTACTGCCAACAGATGGAGATCGACCACGAGTACTGGTAATTTTTCCACGACCACTATTACCAGAAGCCTTGGCCTTTCCACCAGAATAACCTCTACCGCGACAAACATTTGGATTAAAATTCTGATTTTGAGGTTGAGAACCAGAGTTAGCAAATAAGGCAGTTGGCGAAGGGAAAAGATCATCGCGTTTAGACTGTTTTTCGATGGCAACTTCTTCGGATACCAAAAGAACATGAAGTTTAGCAAATGATACAGGACGCGAACGAGTATGCATAAAAGTTCGAAAGGTATTAAATTCCGATGGCAAGCCATTAAGAGTGTATATAATCATATCTTCGTCCTCAATAATCACATAAACATTTGCCAATTTGTCTTTCAACTCTTTAACATGTTGAATATATTGATGCACTGGTTCAGAGGATTTTTTCAAAATTGATTGTAGATCAGTCTTCAAGTTGACCACATTGGAGCGCGAACTAGAAGATAGTGTTTGACAAGGGTGTTCCAAACCTGTTACGAAGACTCACAGCCAACGACGTAGGTGAGAGCAACGGGCGAAAGCGTCGCATTGATCAAAGTCATTAAGGCGTGATCCTTAGCAATCCAGTCGTCGTACTTCAGATTGATTTCTTTAATAGTAGAAGATGTAGACGACAAAGTCGAATATGGTGTAGCAACCAAAAATTCCCCAGGTTTTGCGGTGGAGCTATTGACAAAACCATATAACTTGTGAGCCTTGAGGATTGAAGTCAACTGGAACTTCCAAAGGAAAAAATTGGACGAATCGAGTCTGATGGAGACAAGATTGCAAATATTGGACAAAAGAAAAATTGGTGAGCTAAGATCCTTTGGAGTAGATGAATCCGCTAAGGAAAATTATTCAAGAAACTTACAAGAATTTGCAATAAAGAGAATGAAGAGCAAGATGCGTGTGCCATGAAAGGAACGCGTGGAAGCAGGATCAAAGGACATTAGTCAAAACGCTTTGATACCATGTAATAAACCTTTCAAGAAATTGAGAGTGCTCTTCATTGATAATACAAAAGAGCTTACAAAGAGTATTTATAGAATAATACACATGTAACAAGTTAACAACCTTATAACAAAATCTAAATAATAATATCAGTTAACAATCAATTAACAATATATACTAAAAGTTAGAAGGTAACATTTTGTTCCGTGATCACGACATGGGTCAATTTTTGAAGAGAACATTTCACTGTTATTATTTGTAGAAACTATCCTATGAACCTTCAGCATAGCTCAAACTTACAAAATCCATACATCAAAACTAAACAAACCAAGCTCCCTCAGCTTTTCTCATAAAAATGGCCAGCCGATCAGTCAACAGTCTCTCATTCTCTTGGGAAGAAATGAAGAAAATCTACCGTGATGAAGCTCGGAGACGAAGAGGTCGGGTACGCATCAGCGACATCATCTGAATCCTGGATTTCCTTATACCTTGCATCCCTCAGTTCTTCTACTCTGAGTATGGCCCAAAACCTGCCAATATTGATACTTGTAACTCTGGAAAACGGAATCTGCTAAATTTTTTCTTACATTGAATCAATCATTTATATATGGTTGGATATTGATAAGATATAGATTTTTTTATATGGATCTATTTGGTTCGTTTAATTTGTGCTCGAGCCGGATGATGAAAATTTATCATGTCCGGTTCCTTCAGCGGATGAATCCATAATAATTCACCTATCCTAATAACAAAAAAACCTGATTTGGATGATCCTGTATTAAGAGCTAAATTGGCTAAATACCTATGATTGCAGCATGGGTTCTGTTGGTGAGAATGATCAGATGCCTTTATATTGTAAGGCCAACGGTAGCTATAGCCATGGCATGCCTTATGGCAAAGCCAATTGTAGTGTGGCAACTCGACTCGTGCCGATGACTATAGTGACCGCGTCATTTCTGAGGACGAGTTTGACAGGCTCCTCGACTACGTCGAGCAGTGCAATGCCAATACGTCTTGATGAATAGTAACAAAACAATACCCTATGTTGTACTCTATCGTTTTTTAGCTTTGAAATATCAATAATAAATGAGAAGGATTGGCTTGCTAGTCCTTCGTTTGCTTTGATCAACAAGGTAAAGCTCCCATGTTGAGTAGTTGAAAAAACATAACGCTTAATTTCATACATGATATTGAAAAATCAGTTAAAGTATGTTCCGGCGTTATAGTTTTCTAAAACAAAAGGTCATAGTATAAATTAAAATCATCCTTATGTTTTTGTTGTGATTCACCTCATTCGAAGAGAGATTTCAACCATGGCAGATGAAACGAACTGGCTAAATGACATAGCATCTTAGCCCTCTCGTCTTCTCGATATCTTTCAATCATCTCTAAGAATTGTAAGAAACCAGCCGATGCTCTAGCGAAATTTGGTCTTCGGAATGTAGTCCGGAACTTTTAGATTTATGATTTTACGTTTTGGCTGTCAAATGTAATTGAGAGTGATTATCCTTCATCATCAATCTGTAGCCCGAGTGGCTTTTTCTATGCATTTAATTAAAGTCCATTTTTCCAAAGAATAAAAAATAAAAAATTGAATCAAGTACTTCTTTTTAACGCTAATGGAATGATTAATTAAATGATATTGGTACTTTATTTTATATTCGTAAATGTCTAGATTAGCTTGGACGTACCTCGACTAATCTTGTGGGACAACCGCCCGAGTCTATAATATTTGGAGCCGAAAAATACATAGGAATTAATTCCTAAGGTAGACCGTCATTATGGAGTTCTTAAGTACATAAAGAAGGTGGTTTAGGACCCTTCTATGTTGGCACCCACAATTCTCAATTTTGTTTTTTTTTTTTATATTTCTATTTATGACCCAAATATGTTATAATACTTTATTTGTATAGTTCGAATTTTCGTGCATTTCTATTTAGTAGTAACAATGTTGGAGGCGAATTTGAAACTGTCACGTGTCATGATCAGAGAGGTAAGCCGAATTGACGTGTGGATGAAATTAGAATTTCATCCTAAGGTTGTTTAGGTCGGCGGTCACGGACTGAGCTAAAAGGACGAGCTGACCTTAAACGGAGTCCGTAAACGTGTTTCTTCCAAACCCGACAACACGCCGTATTTTTAGGGTGTGTCAGAGTTCCTCTCGGGCCCAGTTTCTATAAATAGAAACCTTAACCTTAAATGCAAGGTACAAATCCCAGATTGACTCAGCAAGTTAGCTCGGACCAGAACTGACTTGCTCGTCGGAGTGCTAACTTTGTTTTGCAGGTCTCAAAAGTATTCTGGGAAGGTGTTAAACCGTTGGCCGTAGTTCATCCTGAACAGTCCGAACTAAGACTTATCCGAGCTCAGCAATTTCGAGCTCAAACATCTGGTGCCGTCTGTGGGGAACGACACATGTAGAAGTCAGTCTCACCTTTTGCAACCTGTTCCAATGGCTCTGTAATGCCCCGAGTCCCTCAGGTTAGTTAGTCTCGAATCAGGAGATTTTTCTTTTAATATTCAAAGTGAATGTTAATCGAATTTATTTATATTTATCGGGCTCTAAAATCCAATTAAATTAATATTTACCGGATCCCGTGTGGTGGATCTTGTTTAGGAGGGGGGTAGATTTCTTATCTTTGGGCTTGGACTTATTGGGCCTCCTTTGGGTTATTTTGGTTTTAAAACAAAGGGAAAAAAAAAAGAAAGAAAACAAAAACAAAACCCTAGCCCAAATTCCTTATTTTCTTCTTTTTTTCTTCTTCTTCTTCTCCCTAGTCGCCCCCCCCCCCCCCCCGTTCTTCTTCGTTCCCAATTCCCGCCGCCCCTCCCTTCGTTTTCCGGCAGCCCCTCTGACGCTCGACGCAGCACCGGAGCGGCGCGTTTCCCCCAGCGTCGGCAACGAACCTGTAACGCCCCGTGTCCCTCAGGTCAGTTAGTCTCGATTCGGGAGATTTTTCATTTAAATTTCAAAGTGAATGTTAATTTAATTTATCGATAATTATCGGGCTCTACCAATCCAATTAAATGATTATTAACCGAGATTGGTATGTTGGGTATTGGGTTGAGGGAATGGACTCCTCCTTCTTTGGGCTTGGGCTTGCATGATTGGGCTTAATGGGGAAATTGTTTTAAATCAAAACAAAAGGGGAAACCCTAACACTTTTCTTTTTCCTCTTTTCCCTCCCTTTGTTTCTTCCTCATCTCTAGCCGACAGCCCCCCCAAGCTTCTCCTTCTTCTTCTTGTTCAGCCGGCGGCCCTCTTCTCCGGCGAAGCGGCACAGCACTCCCCCACGCCGGGTCCTCCTGCAGCAGCTCGCGGCGACGCACGACTCTCCACGGCGGCGACGCGTTCCGAGCAGAACCGGACGCCCGACTGCTGCTACCTCCGGAGACGTGCGCAACCCCCGGCGGGCCTTCTCCACGACGGCGACGCATTCCGAGCAGAACCGGGCAGCGGCGGCAACAGGTCCGACGTCGTTCCTCCTGTGACCCCGCGCCCAATACTGCGACGCCAGCGAGCTTCGTGACGTTTCCTTTCCTCGGTTGGGTGTTATCCAGCCCCTCCGGCAACGTTAGACGATTACCCACACATAACCGAAGCTTGATTCTTGATACCCACTCCTTACGGCATTGGGTTGGCATTGAACCACCTTCAATCGGACCCAAATCCATGTTACCCATCAGTTTTTGACATCGTTTCAGCAAGCCTAAGGCCATTCGAAGTTGAATTTTGGAGCTAGAACATCCTCGGCGTCGACCCACTTCTAACCTAAGAGGTTTTGGTGTGAGTTAGTAGGTAACAACACACCTAAATTTGGGTTCAATATTATTTAAATGTTTCCAATTGGCTACTAACCTCGAATCGTACTTTTTCCTTGTAGGAAGTGTTTGACAAGCTTAGGAGCTTTAGGACTTTTGGTAGTAAGTAGCACGGGGGCGGGTGCGTGTGTTGGTGTTTATTATTTGGTTGTCGATGTGCTAGTTGTGAAGTTTAATAATGGTTCTGATACGATGTTGTGCGGTGTAACTCTTGTTTATGTTAGTTTGTATGCCTAGGTAGTGTTGAATGTCCGTTGGTGATAATAGTAGAAATTTTGTATTGTTGAGCTGCTGAGATCTGTTGTGGAATGACGTGTGGTTGCAGGGAATATTCGTTAAAAATGAATTTATTGTGGGGATGTTTGTTGTCTGAAATATGTATGAGGTGTTTGACAGGTCTTATGAGTTTTATTATATCTAGTAATACTTATTGATTACGGATGTTGGATAATGAGTGCTTGGGTAAATTGTGTTGAGTTCCAATCGTGTAAAAATTGTTGACTATGCTCTGTTATGACTGAACTCACTGTGGCGCTGTTGTTCAGAACTGATATGTCGTGAAAGTACGTTTGGTTTATTGTTTTGCTATTAGAATGATGTTGATGTTGTGGAAGCATGCTAAATTGTATTGGTGAGCTGAGAGATGCATTGAAATCATACTAGTGGTGGTGTTGTTGATGGGCGTTGTGGTGGTTGGTGTTATTAGGGAATTAGTACTGGGATCATGGTTGGAGGCTAGAAATGATATGTTGAGTTTTGGAAGTTATGAAGTGAAGGGGTGAGTGTCAGGGCCTCGGGTATAAATGGTCGGGGGCTGATACGTCACTAATTGGGTATCGAGGCCTCGGGTATAAATGGTCGGGGGTCGATACGCCAAAATTGGATAAAGATGAGCGTCGAGGCCTCGGGTATAAATAGTCAAGGGTCAATGCGAGGAGTCTTTCAAAAGGAGAACTGTTGGGGCCTTGGGTATAAATGGTCAAGGGCCAATAGATTGTAAGACATCGAGGCCTCGGGTATAAATGGTCGAGGGTCGATGCACTGGTGTCGGGGCTCTGAGTATAAATGGCCAGGGGCCGACACTACCAAAAGAATGGTTTCGAAGAGCTCGAATAACTGAGGTGAACATAGTTGTATTTGAGGTATTAGGGAGCCAGGTGGACGGTAATTGTTTTTTTTTATATGATTGTGGTTAGCGTCGGTTCTTATAGACCATGTTTATGGATGAATGTATAATGTGTTAGTAGAGCATGTCTATGGTTGTTCGAATACTGTAATGATAGAGCATGACGATGTATGTCTCCTTTATGGTTATTAGCATGATGTTTGTGTGTGCTTGGTGAGGGCTACTTACGGAGTATATTTTATATACTCACTCCCCCCCCCCCTCTACAATGATTGTTTCAGGTGAAGAACTCGTGAGTGACCATAGTGATGGGACGGAGGAGACATGACGAGCGAGGACCATAGGCTGCTTAGTTATTCCTGTTTAGTTTAAGTCATTGGTTAAGGCCTTATGTTGTGTCCAATAAACGGTTTATTTGTATTTGAATAATTGTGAGATTTTTCCTTGTGGTTAGTTTTGCTTCAGGATAGGTGCCTGTTTGAGTTTTATTCCATTTGTTTAGTTTCATATAGATTGAATAATAAACTTGCCTCTTGAAGTGTTCCACGAATGTTGTTGAATGTTATTCCATGAGATTGATTTATCGTTAGATTGATGGGGATTGAAACTTCATTTTATAAGTTTGTGTGCATAGGAAGTTAGCAGGCTGTAGTCGGGGTTAAATTTGATTAGTTGGGTAGTTAATGTGACCTAGAGGTGTGCGGAAAATTTTAAGTCGTTACAGGCTCGAACCCGCTCCTAGTAGTCACGATCCCAACTTTCACCAATCCGCTCTCCGGTAAGGGATTCCGCCACTTCCCGTGCCCATCCTCGCCTCACGTACTCTCAGGTGGCCGGGACTCCTGTCTTCGAACGACGACCCCAGGTGGGGGTGGTCAATGAAAATGGAGGTCGGCCGGCCACATAAGATCCCATAGCAGTCCGAGACTTCTATCTCACCTCAGATCAGTTTCCGCCACTACAGCTTCAAAGGAACTAGTTGCCGCTCGCGCACCCCGTCTCCACGGTTGGGGGAACACAGATGCGGGCTTCGGGGCAAGTGCTGACGCGATTTGGATCCCGTTATGTACGGAAGTCAAGGCGAGGCTTGAAGCGGTTGAGAGAGGCAACGAGATGTCCGACTCTTCCATCTCCAAGGATCCCATTAGAGGAAAAAAATAGATGCATCTGACGCAAAGAACAGAGTATCGGTTCTTACCTCACCGGGAGGCCCGAGCTAGAGTAACAAGGCCACAACGGGCAGGGACAGGCGGTGCCTTTGGAGCACAGGTACGTAACCACCCTCAGTAGGACAATCAAGTCGAGGATTGACGCCCGAGGGTCTGACCAATTCGGACTCCCCTGGAATCGTTTGATAGCTACAACACCCGTCAGGGCCGAGGTGACGGGCCACCAAGGCGACGAGGGGGGCGCCCGAAGATCGGGAGTACTAGATCGATGACAAGGAGGGAAGCCCGGAGGTCGACAATCGAGAGAGGTCCTCCCAGGGTGATCATTTGTTTCTGTTCGAAGTGGACCTCCCCCGAGATCAATTCCAGAAGGAGATAGAAGATCTCCAGCGGCAGTGCAGGCCTGTAGATCCGCATCGCGTGGCCGAGCAAGAGGAGCCGCCTTTCTCGCAAGCGATCCTGGACGCATCTATCCCACCAAGGTTCAAAGCTTCGATCATGAGCTCCTACGACGGGTCTGGAGATCCGATTTCTTACGTGGAGGTGTTCGAGGGGAAGATGGATTTCCTGGCTGCGAGCGACGCCATGAAGTGCCGAGCATTTCATATAGCCTTGGAAGGCTTAGTAAGGTTGTGGTACCGACAGTTGAAGCCCCGATCAATCGACAGTTATCAACAGCTGAGGAGGTTGTTCATCGACCAGTTCTCGGTTCGACAGTTATTGAAGTTGCCGCCCTCTCACCTCATAAAAGTGAAGCAACGGGACAATGAGCCCCTGACAGATTACATCGCTCGGTTCATGGAAGAGCATGTCAATGTGGTAAGTTGCACCGACGACATCGCCATGATGTATTTCACAACAGGGTTAAGTGACGGAACCTGACGATCGAGTTCGGAAGTCGTCCGCCGACCTCACTGAATAAAATGCTCGCCCGAGCTTGGCAGTACATTGATGGCCTGGAGCTGTGGAAGGCCAACGGTGCCAGGCGGAGCAGCCGCGGTAAAGGTCGGGACCGGAAGTCCCCTTCTCCCAAGAAGCAACGTGCTGATCATCAGGGCTCATCTAGACGGACCGACGACAACAAGAATAGAGGCCATCGCGACGAGAGAGCCCCTTCGGACCGTCGAGGGTCGAAGTTCGACAGGTTCACTCCACTGAACGCTTCGATCGCAGAAATCTATGCGGCAGCAGAAGATACTGACTTAGAAGCGCTGTTCGCAGCCCCAGAGAAACTTCGCTGACCTTCAGGGAAGCGAGACAACCGACTCTACTGCCGATTCCACAAGGATCATGGCCACAACACCTCTCGTTGCTTTCATTTGAAGGAGCAGATCGAGGATTTAATCCGAAGAGGTTATTTGAAGAAGTACGTCGGTAGTCGAGAACGGGCTGAGCCAGAAGGTTCAGCTCGGGACGAGAAGCGAGAGAGAACACCGCCACCCAGGCGGAAAGAAGATCGTCCTGCAGTGATAAATACCATCCATGGGGGCCCGAGTGGGGGACAGTCAGGGCAGAAGAGAAAAGCTCTAGCCCGGGAGGCAACACACGAGGTTTGTATGTCGTACCCCAAGGAGCCTGTGATGCCGATCTTGTTCGACGAGCAGAACAGCGAAGGAGTGCATCTGCCTCATAACAACGCTCTGGTGATCGCCCCACTGATAGACCACGTGAAGGTCAGAAGAGTTCTTGTTGATGGCGGAGCGTCAGTTAATATACTGTCCTTCTCGACCTACACGGCCCTAGGATGGGAGATGAGACATTTGAAGCGCAGCCCGATGCCTTTGGTCGGCTTTGCCGGGGAGACGGTTAGCGCGGAAGGATGCATCCCACTGCCTGTCACTGTGAGCGAAGGAGATCAGTAGGTGACCAAGGTTGCAGAATTTGTTGTGATAGATTGGAGCTCTGCGTATAACGCCATAATTGGTCGACCCTTGATTCATGATCTCAGGGCAGTTCCATCCACTTACCACCAGGTGTTGAAGTACCCCACCTCGACCGGAATTGCGACAGTACGGAGTGAGCAAAAAACGTCTAGAGAATGCTACGCAGCCGCAATGAAGGGGACAGCCACTTGTACAGCGAGTGAGATGTAACGGCAAGTGGCATGTCTGTATTGACTTTACGAGCCTCAATAAGGCGTGTCCGATAGATAGTTTTCCCCTACCTCTGATAGATCAGCTCGTCGACGCAACAACAGGGCACGAGCTCCTCTCTTTCATGGACGCCTACTCCGGGTACAATCAGATTTGGTTGCATGTGCCCGACCAAGAACACACCGCCTTTGTTACGGACCAAGGGCTGTATTGTTACAACGTCATGCCTTTTGGCCTGAAGAATGCTGGGGCAACCTACCAGCGGATGGTCGGCATGATGTTCGCCAGACAGATCAGACGCAACATGGAGGTGTATGTGGACGACATGTTGGTGAAAAGCAAGCAGACAGTTCTCATTTGGCCGACCTGGAAGAGGCCTTCAGCGTACTTCGGAAGTATCAGATGAAGCTCAACCCAAGCAAGTGCTGCTTTGGCGTCTCATCTGGAAAGTTCCTCGGGTTCATGGTCCACGAACGCGGGATTGAGGCAAATCTGGACAAGATAAGAGCAGTCCTCGAGATGGAGGCACCGAGGAATATTAAGCAGCTACAAAGGTTGAATGGCCGTCTGGTAGCCTTGGCCGCTTCGTATCTCACTCCACTAACAAGTGCCACTATTTCTTCCAAACGCTAAGGAAAAATGGTCGGTTCGAATGAACCAACGACTGCGAAGCAGCACTTCGGCAGTTGAAGCAGTACCTCAATTCGGCTCCGTTGTTGTCCAAGCCGCTGCCTGGCGACGCTCAGTATTTGTACTTGGCCGTGTCGGAAAACGCAGTGAGCTCAGTACTTATCAGGGAGGCAGAGGGACAGCAAAACCCTGTTTACTATACAAGCAAATTGTTGACCGAGGCCGAGGCCCGTTACCCCTGTTTTGAGAAGTTGGCTCTAGCCTTGGTAACCTCGGCGTGTCGACTACGACCATACTTCCAGGCACACAAGATAATCGTTCCGACAAACTTCCCCTTGAGGCAGATTTTCTACAAGCCCGAAACGTCGGGTCGACTAATGAAGTGGGCCCTGGAGCTCAGAAAGCGTGACATCGCCTTCGAGCCCAGAACAGCGTTGAAAGGTCAGGCAGCCGCAGACTTTGTTGCCGAGCTGACCCCATCCAGGCAACAGAGCGATGTCTGTGACTAGTGGATGGATCGTCCAATGAGAAGGGGTGTGGGGCAGGCATGCTGCTCCTCGGCCCCGGTGGTCTTCGGTTCAAGTATGCGCTCCAGTTCAGTTTCCGAGCTTCCAACAACGAAGCCGAGTACGAGGCGTTGATAAATGGACTGAAGGTCGCCAGAGCAATGGGCGTGAGGCGACTCTTGATTCTCAGCGATTCCCAACTGATCGTCAATCAAGTTACTGAGGAGTACCAAGTGAAGGATGCTCGTATGGAGAGGTATTTGGCCAAAGCCTAGGGGCTCCTCGCCCAGTTTGAGGACAATGTGATTCGACAGGTGCCGAGGTTCGAAAACTCCAACGCCGACGCACTAGCTCGCCTAACCTCGGCCTACGAGACCGACGTACCGAGAACGGTCCCAGTTGAAATACTCGCTGAGTCGTCCATCGACCAACCTGAAGGGATGGAAGTCCAGTCAGCTCAGCCTACGTGGATGGACCCGATTAAGAACTTCCTGGTTAGTGGCCCAATCCCTGCTGATCCGAGCTAGGCCAGAAAGCTCCGACGTCAAGCTGCTCACTACTTGATGTAGGAAGGCAAGCTCTTCAAAAGGGGATATTCCCTACAATTACTGCAGTGCCTCAACCCAGAGGAGGCGAACTATGTTATACGCGAGATTCACAAAGGAGTTTGCGGAAACCACGAAAGAGCTTGGCCCATGGCTGCCAAGGTCGTCCACTAGAGGTACTATTGGCCGACGATTGAACGCGACACTAAGGAGTTCGCCAAGACATGTGACAAATGCCAGCACTTCGCGAGCATCTTGAGGCAACCTCCGGAGATGCTGACGCCGATCTCAAGCCCTTGGCCTTTTGCTCAGTGGGGGGTAGATCTGATCGGCCCACTACGGATGAGGAAAGGGCAATTGAAGTTTGCCATAGTAGCTGTAGATTACTTCACAAAGTGGGTGGAAGCAGAACCTCTGGCGTCTATTACCGAGGGGAAGGTCGTCGGCTTTGTGTGGAAGAGCGTAATATGTTGGTTCGATATACCGAACGCCATCATCACCGACAATGGAAAGTAGTTCGACAGTGCCCGGTTTAATCAGTTCTGTCAACAGCTCGACATACGTCACCTCAGCTCGTCTCCGACCCATCCGCAGTTCAACGGGGCAGGTTGAAGCTGTCAATAAGATCATCAAGCGTGGTCTGAAGACAAGGCTGGAATCTCTAAAAGATTAGTGGGTAGAAGAGCTACCAAAGGTGTTGTGGTCCTACCGAACTACACCCCGCCGATCTACTGGCGAGATGCCGTACGGCTTAGCTTCCGAGTCGGAGGCCATCATTCCTGTGGAGATCGGCATGCCGACGCCCCGAGTTGAGAATTTCGACGAACAAACCAACAACGAAGCTCTTCTAGTGAATCTTGACCTACTCGAGGAGAAACGATCTCACTCCCAACTCAGACTAGCAGAATATTAGAACCGTATGGCTCGGTACTACAACGCCAGAGTAAAAGTCAGAACGTTCAAGCCTGGTGACCTCGTCCTCAAGAAGGTAATGGAGCATGTTGGAGCACTCCAACCGAACTGGGAAGGTCTCTACAGGGTCTTGAAGATACCCCGACCTGAAGTGTGTCTGTTGTCCGACCTCAACGGGAGACAACTCCCCCACCCATGGAACGCCGAACATCTGCGAGTTTATTATCAATGAAACGCATGTAATCCGACGTGTAAAATTTCTTCCATTAATGAAAGCTGATCTCCAATGACTTGTGCAAAATTTGACTTTATTTGTTAGTGTTGGCTGCTACTACCGAGCTACTTCAAATGGGGGCCAAGGAAGATTACGTGGTATGACCTATGCTAAAAGACCTACACTAAGTGGTGTTTTTACAAACATGCGAAGAAATGGTCGGCTCGTAGGAACCTGGCTATCCCAAAAAATTCTGTTGAACACACCACCGAGCTGAATTTTTCGGCTCGTAAGCCGTTGTGTAGGAAAGCAATTATTAAGGCTTGAGAGACCAAAACTAAAATTTCAATTTAATTACTCTAAGTATGGGGACTTCGACAAGAGTAACTCAGATCTGGATAAAACTACATTTCATTAAAAAACTTGATGGAGAGTCGAGGTATATATGCCTCGGCTCAGTACAGAAAGTTGATTAAAAATAATAAAGTAGAAGAAGCAACAGAAGAAGGGGATAAACTACTCTTGCGGAAGGTCGGCAGGGCTGCTGGTTCCAACGTTAGCATTAGCGACTGCAGCGACCTCAGTAGCCTCGGCCTCCTTATCTACGTCAGCGCGGCAGTCGGCCCAGATAGACTCGTACTCAAGCTCGACGGCGGCAACGGCCTCCTTCGGGCAAGCGGTGTCGAGCTTGTTGAAGGCATAGTAGAAGCCACTGTCCGCTAGGTCGTGAGTCAGGCCGTCGAATTCAGGGAATTCTTTTATCTTCTTCTCCAAGTAGGCCCAGCTTGCCAGATTTTGCTGAGCCTAATTCCACCCTTTCTCCGCAGTCTCAGCTCCTCCCCAGGCATTCTTGAGATCATTGCGAGCTTGAGCTATTAGGGCCTTCGACCTGTCAGCCTCAGCCTCCTTTTCAGCTCGAGCCTGGTTAACCGCGGCCTCTAGCTCGACGATCCGCCGCTCATAGGAGGAGTTTGTCTCCTCTTCCTTCAAGTCCCGCCCTCCGAGCTCCAAGCTCATCATCGACGCCTAAAGGCAGGCATGGTAGTGCAGCTGTAAAAGTTTGAGGTTAGATCAAAAGAAATAAAGGAAAGCAAGAAAGGAAGAGTAGATGCGAGCTCACCTCTGCAGCAAGAGCTATGGTCTTCCTCACTGCCTCCACCGAGTGGGCGCCCGGACAGCTCGTTCTACTCGGTGAGAGCTGGAGGACCTCACCTTCGTTGCGGCCTCGTGGATGCTGAGGTGGGAAAAGGCGATCTTGAAGGGGAGCGGGAGCTCGTCGCAGTGCTGTCGCCCTTGTTGAGACCCTTCCTCTGAGTCGACCACGATACGGAGAGGTGGAGATCTGGAGTTGACCTCCTCGGAGGGAAGCGTTTCCCTCGTTCACTTCTTCCACACTAAAGGGGTAACCGACCCCTCACCCCTAGCGATAGTCAGCAGGGGCTGAGCTTGGAAGGCCTGAAGCTTGGCTAGATTCTCTAGCCTTGGAGCTGCAATGTCGACACTACTCGTGCGACGACGAACCTGAGGAGGCACCGGTGGAGCGGCCGAGGCCGAGGCCCGCTGCCGCTTCGTACTACTAAGCTAGAGGAATTTGGAGGCCATTCTGCAAATGAGACGAGGTTAGTCAAGAGATTGCAATCGAGCGAACTGAGGAGTCAAGGAGTAGTTACCTTCTGGGGCTTTATGCTTTTGCGAGCTGTGTTGTCAAGGTTTGGGTAGCTTCTTAAACTCGTCCGCTTGGTCGTGAGGACTGAGACAGCTGGAGAAGAGGTTGGAGTTTGAGAAGAGTGCCTCACCCCATAGCGCGTACTTTATGCTCCGACCTTCGGCTCGCTTGATGATCTCCCAAGACTTGTTGTTGATCCTCGGAACGGGGGATGGTAGAGCTGCATCATGAAACCTCGTCAGAAACAAGGGCAGGAAGGTACAAAACAACCTAGATCGTACCTAAGACACTCACCTACGTCACCGAACTCTACTGGGACTTGGTAGGTCGGCTCACCCCCTCCGTCCCTCCGAAGCCACTCGCTACAGATGAGTAACCAACACTCCTTCTAATTTTTGTTAGAGGAGGGGTTCCTAATCAGCTGACCTACGTTCCGCCGAGCTGAGAGGTAGTACCGACCCTCTCCCTCGTTGGAGGCTTTGACGGTGTGGGTCGCTAAGAGTTGATCTACCGTGAGCCTGTCCTCATCCTCGTCCCGGAGGACCCACCACAGAACGTAGGCTTCGAGCACGGTAGACCAACCGTTAGGGGAGAGCTGAGCTGGGGCGAGGTTGACTACGCTAAGGAACCTCTATATGAAAGGGTGAAGTGGAAGCCTAACCACCCTACTAAACATGTGGGGGTAGAAGCTGACGAAGCCTAGAGGAGGGTCATCAAGAAACTCACCGATATGGGCACCCTAAGCTCTATGGAGTTGGGGATTGAGTAGGTTTTGCGGAGCTCGACTAATCTACCTACCTAGCAAGTTGAGGGAGGGAGCTCGATAATCAGATTAGGATTTAGGTTTCCCAAGGTAGAAGCTAGATTGGGGTCCTCTATAGTATTATTTGTGCTAGACGAACTATAAAACCTGGATGAGCTACTCATCGTCAGACCTAAAGAAGGAATCTAGAGAGCTACCTAAAGAAAGAAGGAGAGAGTACCTGACTTGGAAATGGCTGAGGTACACGAAAACTCGAGAGTGAAAAAGTGAAAAGTGAAAAGTGAAAAATGAAAAACTTTCGCCTTTTATAGGATAGCCCGGAAGCACAAGGGCCGTCCGATCGAGGGAGAATCAACGGACAAGATTTGTCCACGCCAGGCGGTCTCCATGGTGACGTTTGAGTTCTCGAGGCAAGAACAAGGGCTGACGACATTAGTGACGTCACCCACAGACGCGTGGATTCGTCCACCTTCGCCTAGCTCGAACTCCTTCGCCGAGCCGACCTACGCCACGCCGAAGTGGGGGCCAATGTTGGAGGCGAATTTGGACCTGCCATGTGTCATGGTCAGAGAGGTAAGTCGAATTGACGTGTGGATGAAAGTAGAATTTCATCCTAAGGTTGTTTAGGTCGGCGGTCACAGACTGAGCTTAAAGGATGAGCCGACCTTAAACGGAGTCCGTAAATGTGTTTCTTCCGAACCCGATAACATGCCGTATTTTTAGGGTGTGTCAAAGTTTCTGTCGAGCCCAGTTTCTATAGATAGAAAGCTTAGCTTTAAATACAAGGTAAGCAATCCCAGTTTGGCTCGGCAAGTTAGCTCGGATCAGAACTAACTTGCTCGTCGGAGTGCTAACTTTGTTTTGCAGGTCTCAACAGTATTCTGGGAACGTGTTAGACCGTTGGCCGTAGTTCATCCTGAACAGTCTGAACTAAGACTTATCCGAGCTCAGCAATTACGATCTCAAACAAACTATATCATCTCGTCTCATTATAAGATATTTTTGTACTTTAAATTTCAGGACAGTTAAAAAAATAATCTTAAATTTATTGATGGAGAGCTTCTGTCATAATTTAGTCGTTTTTTTTCCCTTCCTTCGCAAAGGCGCTTTAAAAGTTTTTATTTCTTCTAGAAAAAGATATTTGTTGATTGGATGAGTCTGGCTTGAATAAAGCTGTTAAACTAAAATGAATTAGAAAAGACAAATGATGAAAAATACTAGCGTGAAATTCATGCCAATGTAAACATTAAGGATTTCTTTTTATTATTATTATTATATACTCAGTACTCAGTATTCAGTATTCAAACTTAGTACCGTTGAATATTTAAGTTTGAATTTGATATTTGAGATGTCTCTCAAAATAATATATATAAATTTTATTCAAACTTCTTTTGGCCATTGTCTGTTGACAAAATAACGGTCTTGTATAAGTTCCTCTTCCACATAAAATATTCACACACAACAACAATATGCAAATAAGGAAGAAAACTATAAAGAACAAGAAAACGACACAAAAAATTATACTGATTCATCACTAAGGGCTACGTACGTCCAGTCTTCCACTCCGATGTGGATAATTCACTAATAATTGTTAACACTGGATACAAAACTCTCCCAAAAAATATATTGTAGAGGCCCCAACAAAAGCCTCCAAGCTTCTAAGTATTTTACACAATTAATACTTAGGGACAAAAATGAAAAACTTCACCAATGGACACGAACACGAGTTGCCAACAACGCTCTACAACCAAAATGTTCCTCTTCTTGTCTCTCTGCCTCAATACTACCTGCCACCACAAATTTTTATCAACTTCTGCTGCTATCCTTTTTATTTCTTTTCTTTCACGGCACACAACAAAACCTAAATGTATCAACAAATATATTGTGTTAAAACAAAGGCTCTAATAATTTGGGCAGTGGCCCACTAACATTCACAATTATTTTTCATTCTTTTATTTTTCATTATTTTTGTCTCCAATCCCAACAATCTCCCACTTGGAGACAAAATAACTATTTCGCCTCCCATTGCAACAATAGTGTCCCATCATCTTGGCAACCCCGCCAATGCTCAGTTCTAACTCACCAGCAGTAACTAACTCAACAACTGCTCGACCCCATCCAAGCTCGGTATGTAATTGCCCCGAGACTGAGCAATCCTACGTGGTCTTGTTTCCCAGACATTAAAGACACAACCACGTGTCCCACTTGACCTAAGTGGTCTCCGTTGCTTCCTTTCTCGATCGAACCCAACGACCTTTGAAGGAAGATTCCCCTGATGACTTGGCACTCCCACCCAAGTCAGTTGCTTTTATAGAGACATCACCCTTGACTTTAATACCAATTGTAGTCTTCTCCTTGAATGCACTATCTTACCTATGCGACTTCATCAGCTCGCTCATCCGTCTGACAACTGGGTATTATACCGACAACCCGTTGAACACCTCACTGAGTTGTTCCCCTTACTCTTGCCTCAACTTCCCAGCTGTTGTACTTGTGTGGATGACAGATTCTTCTGATCTGTCCTGGTTGTCAATGTTGTTGATTCTTTCAAGTATCGCCCTTAACTATCTGCAGCTACTCGGTGCATCCTTTGTCTCTCAGATCCCCTGACAACCTTAAACTCAGACACATAAACAGAAGATCTCTTGCGACCTGTTGCCACTACCCTGGATTCCCTCTTGAACTTCCAGAAACCCCTAACAAACTCACTACTGTAGCCATTGTCGCCTAGCTTCCCTGCAGATAACAAATTAAATCTGAAGCTAGGAATATATATATGACGCCTCGTAGCATCAACTCGGCCCCTTCGCCTGTCTTCAAACAAACATCTTCAATTGCTCCCACTTTGGAGACACTCACATTCCCCATCCTCACTGAGCCATAATCAATTGCAGTAAAAGATGAGAACCAACATTTATCTGAAGCAACATGCACTGATGCTGCAGTGTCCACTACCCACTGGTCTACAAATATGTTCCTCTAAACAAAGTCAGAAACTCTTCAATCCGTTCATCTTCTGTTAAAATGTTTGTAGAATTGTTCCCATTCTCAAAATCTTTTTTTAACTTCCTACAAAAATATTTCACGTGTCCCTTCTAATGGCAGTAATAACACTCCACTTCTCTACTTGAACTCCCACTACCCCTGTTATATCTCTAATGCTGCTTCCCATTGTAATTCATCTTTGTCATACCTTTGTTCTGAGTTACGAAAGCTGATTCAACTATGTTTTCTACCCCTGAAGTAGATGCAAATATTTTCCCTAATTTTCTTCGGGCTTTCTTAGATAACACAGCATCACAAATAGCTGAATTTTCAAGCTATTTTCCCCTAGCGAATTCGACACAGTGGTCTTCATCGTCTCCCAACTGTTAGGCAGAGATGTCAACAGTCTCATAGCCTTCACCTCTTTCTCAATCTTGACACTCATCCCTTCTAATTAATTCAAGTTATCAGTGAGATCATTAATGTGCAAATTCACTAAGGTTCCCTCCTCCATGTGGACATTAAAATACTTCCTCAATAGAAGTATTTTTGTATTGGCAGAAGGTTTTTCATACCTGTCTTGCAAGACCTTCAAAAACTTTTTTGCAGTAGTCTGTTTTGCCACCAAACTGCAAACATTTATCGACAAAGATATTTTGATATTTGCAACGGCCTGCTCATCCATCTGTTTCCAATCCTCGTCGGTCATCTCCATTTGTTTCTCCCCTAAAGTCTTGTGTATCTACTTGCACGTAAGATCCTTTACCTGCATGTTCTAAAAACTGAAATTCTCCCCGGTGAACTTCAGAACCTCTTCATAGTAATGGTGTGCATAATATTTGTCTCCAATGATACTGCAACCCTACGCTCTGATACCACTTGTTAAGGACAACAATACCCGTCGTACTCTGAGTATCTCCACAATGGTATGATATTGTCCGCTTTGGGTATAACTTGCATGACTTTGCTTTTGGTTTCAGCCAAAATGCCCCATACCAATGAAGATAATTGTCCTCCCTTATATATCATGGATCACCCCTTCCCAAGCCAATGTGGGACTTTGTTCGCACCCCTTACAAACCCAACAATCCTCCCCTCGAACAAAGTGTCACTTGTTTATTGTCTCAAATAGTCATGCACTCTACTCCCGCTTGGGAATGAGAGCTCGTTTCTATCTAGCACGTTCAGATTAAGCACTTGCTACACGGACCACACTACCTTGTGGGAACACCTAGGGCCACCCTCAATCTCCTCCCCTCGAACAAAGATACCCCACTCTTCCTATCAATCTACCCGACTGTGATAGACTTCCTATCAATCTACCTCGACTTGATAGGGCACATGTCTTGCTCATCACCCGAGCACTGAGAATGTCATTGCTCCCAATTACGAGCACTTTTTGTCCGATTTCGAGATTCATCAACATGTTCCGTAATGACTATTAGACTTACCCATCACTCTTGTTCGACCCCCGAGGATTCCTCCCTCACACAGTTAGGTTTCCATGGCTCTGATACAACTTGTTGGAAAAATAACGGTCCTATATAATTTTCCCTTCCACATAAAATATTCACACATAACCACAATATGCAAATAAGTGAGAAAATAGTAAAGAACAAGAAAACGACACAGTAAAATTATACTACTTCACCATTAAGTGCTACGTCCAGTATTTCATTCAGATGTGGGTAATTCAGTAATAATCATTAAGATTTGATACAAAACTCTCCCCAAAAATATCTCTTTGTGGTCCCAAGAAAAGTCCCCTAGCTTTTAAGAATTTTACACAATTAATACTTAGGAACAAGAATGAAAAACCTCACCAATTGACACGAACATGAGTTGCCGACGATACAGTATAACCCAAATGTTCCTCCTCTTGTCTCTCTACCTCACTACTACATGCCGCCACCAATTTTTATCAAGATGTGCCGCCACCTTTTTTATTTATTTTCTTCACGACAGACACCAAAACCTAAATGTATCAACATATATATTATGTTAAAACAAAGGCTCTAATAATTTGGGCCGTGGCCCAATAACATTCACAATTATTTATGGGATTAGATGGTCTATTTGAAAATCATAATTACGTAAAAGGATTGAAAAGTATAGAATTTACACTTTTGTCATGAAAACAACCCTAATTAGATGGTACCCATCACACAAATTACTAGTATATCGTATATATGAGGATATATATTATAGAATTTACAGAAATGCGGATATATACTATGGTGATTTTGAATGTGTATATGCAGATATATTAGTGGATATATCTTATAACTCAACTTGTATATATACGGGTATGCAGATATATACTATAGTGATTTTGAATGTATATATACAGATATGTAAGTGGATATATATTGTGATTTTGAATATATTTTTTGAATATGTGGAAATATGTTTATTGAGACTTTGAAAGATGTTTCTGTGATTTTGAATTATTTTTGAAGATTGAGCACCAATGTGGAAGTGAATTAAGGGAAAATCAATCTTTTTGAAGGAGTAAATTAAGAGATTTGTGTTGAAAATTAGTATGGGGCCCACAATAATAAAAGGATTGTGATAATAATTTATGAAATTAAATCTTTTATATGAAAGAAATAACTATAATAAATGTAAATGCAATAAACAATGGTAAAATCGGAATTAAAATAAAATCCTACCTACAGAGTTCTAAAAGTGTAAAATTATAAAATTTTAGACATTTGTGTAAATAAGTTTCTAAAATAGCCCTCCGAAGACATTATCTCATTATTTTTTATTCTTTTATTTTGCATTATTTTTGTCTCCAATCCCAACATTGTTGTCCGAAATTTTTAGAGTGCGTTATTGGTGATCTGAAAATAGAAATCTAAAAAACAAGGGATTCAATCAAAACAACTATATTCGGTGTTTTAAGTGTTTTCGAATACGTGTTTGGTAGCATATTTGAAAATTGAATCTCAATTGAAAAAAAAACTTTGAGTTATGTTAGTAATATATTTGTAAACTAATGGTAGTTACTAACTAAATATTTAATTCAATTTAAAATATTACTAATTAATTTATTAAGATATATGCCATAAATTTTGTATAATTATTATTTCAAAATATTATATCGTTTATAATATATTATATTTTTCATTTTTTAATTTTGAGAAAAAGAAATAGTATATTCATCAATATTTTATCATTTTTAATATAATTATGCATTTCAAATTTAAAATCTAAAAACACTGAAAACCTAAAACTGTTGTTTTTATAATTTCCACTATTTGGATGATAGAATCCAAAAGCAATTTTAAAAAACATTTGAATCAGTGAATCTTAAAACAACAAATAGAATTCATATTGCATACCAAACCGTCCTTGTATCCCCCTTCCCCCCAATAATCTTCCCAGCTATATCTAAAATCCCTTCCCTCTATTAACCAGTCACTCTAAATGGGGGGTGGAAGGGTATGCTGAGAGCAGCATCTAAATGCTGTTCATAATCTGGAAAAATCGTATTGGGATGTCGTAGCGTTGAGACGCTGTCATTGACGTCTCAACGTTGTCCCCAGTGCGCGCATGCGTAAAGCGTCGTAGCATTTAGACGTCGTCACGCTGTCCTTCGTGGCGTCCCAACCCTGTACTGAGCGTCTCAAAATTGTCCTATTGCTACCCTTGAAAGTCATAGGTTTGAGCCTCCGTAGACGCATTGTTTGTTCTGAACTTTTTTTATGAGTTTTTCTATATTAAATTAATTTAAGGTTTCTTATATTAATTTAATTTAAGATTTAGGATGCCAAAAACTGGTCCAAATTTGCTATATAATTATTTTATGTATTTTAAATGTATTTTTTAATTAAATGTATATTGCATAATGTAATGTCATATAGTTTTTAAATCTCACCGTAGGATACATGCATCATGTATATATTTGATATATTATATGTATGTATGTTCATGCATCCTATAGATATAATTGTTATAATGTAGGGATGCTTGTTTTAATTTTCATGTGTGATTAATATAAGAGTTGCATGAATTTTATGAAAATAGAATTGCATTGAACATGACATTTATTTAGTTAATATAATTGTTATATTAATGTATGCTGTCAATGCATGATTAAAGGTTTAATTTTTTAATTTTATAAGAGTCGTAAAATTTTAGGTACATGTAAATTAAAAACCATAATAAAGAGTTGCATGCAAATATAGGATCTAAGTTAATTAATTTTAAAAGGGTTTAACATTAATTAGACATTAGGTTATATCTTCTAATATGATTAGGGGGTAGTTTTTTATATTGTTTTAATTAGGTTTAAAGTGAAAAAATAAAACATTAAATATAAAATATTGCCTATAATGGAACCTCGTCTAAGAAAGGTTGTATCTAGGTTGAGGTATTCAGGCTGGTCGAAAGGGAACACCTCTACCTGGGAACAGACTTGGAAGTTGAATTAGTCAATATTTTATATGCATACAATAATGTTATTACTTTATTAAAACAGTTAATAATCTAATATATTAATGTACAACTTCCAATATAAATAGTTATATTGGGCCCATTAAAAATTCACCTAGTTAATTTCACTTGGCCGGAATTTACCTAAGTAATATATCCTAGTCTTAGAATAATAAGTGGGAGAAAAAGAGAATATATAATATACTACGTATATGTTTTTATATAAAGGCATATTTTACATATTATTTTTTCTCACGTTTCTCCTTAAAGTCCACATGGTGAGTTCCATGCCCGACCTCGTGTCGCGCTGGGCACGGCCTTTCTACAGAAGGTGTTTGCATTATTCAATATCGAGGTGAATGGAGATAGTATTCATAATAAGTGGGAAAGGACGTATGACAACACATCCTACGATCTCCACCATTAGTTCGCATCTTGAGATTTCATACATGACCTGTTTGTCGTCCTGGAGCGATCATCCATACTGAGGGTCCATTGGATGGAATCAAAACCAAAGCAAACTCCATAAATGGATAAGGGTCTCTTCGTTTTTGCTCCAATATTGTCCTTACACACGGTGATACTACTAGGGTGGACCTCTGAGGCCTGAAAATGATGGGTCACACTTACGGGGAATTGCTTAGCTAGTTAGCAATTTCCTGACCAAAGAAACGGCGACTAATGATTATAGGAATAAGAGTTATTATAGAGTAAAATTTAGTTGAGAACGTCTCAATTCAGTGAAGAAGTAATTGTTTGGCCTACGGTAGTTGTTGATCTAAATCACCAATTAGGTTTGTTTTTATTTTCAGCATGTCAACTTCTATTATTTCTCCTTTAGTGGCTGAAAAACTTAACGGCGAGAATTACAAACAATGGAAATCGATCCTAAACACTATACTCCCAATAGGCGATCTTAAGTTTGTCTTGCGAGAGGAATGACCTCTAGCTCCTACACCTGACGCCAAGGTATACATCTTGTCGAGCATATCTAATGTGCTTGCTAAGAAGCACGAGAACATGGTCACCGCCAAGGAGATCATGGCCTCACTGCAGAGTATGTTTAGACAATTGTCCTCAACGACTCGACATGAAGCCCTTAAATTCATCTATAACTCCCGCATGAAGGAGAGCTCGTCAGTGTGAGAACACGTTCTCAACTTGATGGTCCACTTCAATGTGGCAGAAACGAACGAGGTCATCATAAACGAGTAGAGTCAGGTTAGCTTCATTTTGGAATCTCTTTCGAAGAGTTTGTTACAATTCAGTAGCAATGCAGTTATAAATAGCTGAAGTAGAGTATTACCACACTCTGGAACGAGCTGTAGATCTACCAGTCACTTATGAAAAATAAGGGACCGAAAGGGGAGGCAAACATTGCAAGCTCCAAAAGGTTCCACCGAGGTTCAACCTTTGGAAACCAATATGCACCATCTTCTTCTATTAGTGAGACTTTCAAGAAGAAGAAAGTGAGTGGTAAGGGGCCCAAACCTGACTCTGCTTCTGCCGTTGCCAAGAAAGGCAAGGCCAAGGTTGCACACAAGGGAAAATGTTTCCACTGCAATGTGGATGAGCATTGGAAACATAACTGCCCGAAATACTTGACCGAAAAGAAGAAAACCAACGAAGGTAAATACGATTTACTTGTTTTGGAAACTTGTTTAGTGGAGAATAATGACTCTGCCTAAATATTAGATTCAGGAGTCACTGACCACGTTTGTTCGTCGTTTTAGGGAATTAGTTTCTAGAGACAGCTTGAAGCCAGAGAGATGACTCTCAAGGTCTGAATGGGAGAAGTCGTCTTAGTTGTCGCGGTAGGCGAGCTCAAGTTGTTTACAAACAATAATTTGTATATTTTGTTAGATAGTGTGTACGTAGTCCAAAAATCGAAAGAAACTTGATTTCAATTTCTTATTTGTTAGAACATTTGTTATTTGTTTCCTTTAAATCAAATGAAGTGTTCATTTTCAGAAATGGTGTGAATATTTGTACTGTAAACTTGAAAACAACATGTATGTGCTAAGACCAACCATTACTAAAGTAGTTTCAGCATTGAGTTGTTTAAAAGTGCTAAAACTCAAAATAAAAGGCATAAAGTTTATCCTAAAGAAAAGATTCTTCTTTGGTACTCTTCTTTACCACCATGTGAATCTTGTCTTAAATGCTGTTGGGTGTGTTGCCTTAAACTCGTAGTTTGTATTTACCACCATAGCATTGTATTGTCCAAAATCCAATAAACTATACATCCAAGGTTATTATCAGGTAACCGGGACAGTATATATATTAGGTATATATTTCAAATACTGGGTATATAATTGATATACACCTGATATAGTAGGTATCTACTTAATATACCCCTGATATACAAGTGGATAATGTCCCACGAATAACCTAAAGGGTCTATAGTATATGGATAAAGCTGGGTACCTTATCCAAGCAACACTATGGATACGGCCCACTTTGTAATTGTTTCAGACGACTCGATCCAAGTCGTTCGTGTGGGGAAATGCGAGTGGAGGTATCTTATACAATGAGTTCGTATAAGATTGGACTGCGAAATAACGAATCTTTAGATGTAACGCCGTTAACTAACAGATTGCTATTTCATAGGCTGACCAGACAACTCATTCTCAATCCTGAATGAGTTATGGACTCCTGCCTACGAGGACTCGTCCTTTGATCTGTATGGGTGAGAGTGACCCGAGTCGCCGACTCAACATTCCTACCATTTTGTGGACGAGACCGAGTAAGCAGCTGGAAACATAACTTCACAAGATGGAATTTACTCCTCCTCGACTTTAGGGGAGTAGACGAGTGTTCTCTTAAATGCAGACTCTGGGACTTCAACAAGGGGCCGCACCCTCTCACTGGCCCGAGAGGGACTTCTGGTTACTGGTCGGACCATAACCGGGTTGTTCATTAGAGGAGTAGTGGTATTTAAGGAGTAAGATGTATCTTAGGGGTAAAATGGTAATTTGACCCAGCTTGAGTTACGAGCACTCTGTAGGATTGACTTGCCATTAATGGTCGATATCTGTCGACATAGAAATAATATATAGTGAGAAGAGTTCAACTGTGGGTTTTTAGTGGAGTAACTCGTAGTTAACGTAGGTTGATTAACGTGGTTAATGAGTTTAACCAAATTAATCTCGTAACGTTGAAGCTTCTGATTAATAGGTCCATTAGGTCCCATTGCTAGTTCGTAAAGGTTAATTAAGAACATAAAATCTTATAAAGTAATTTGAATTGTTCAAATTTAATTAAAGGGAATTTGAGTTAATTGTGTATGATACAATTTAAGATAATGTATGACGATACATTATAAATCTATATATTATGACGGAATAAAATGAATAGGTTTCATTTTAATACTATAGGTTAAAGTTTAATGTGAATTAGATTCATATTAAATACTATAGATTACGAGGAAAATGTATATTTGAATATGACTCAAATATTTATTTATATAATTAAATATGATTTAATTATATTTAATTAATTAATTAATTAAATAAGATTTAATTTATTATTAATTAAATTAAAATAGTTTTAATTTAATTAATTATTTAATAAATTAAATACATGAATATATATATATATATATATATGTTTGTTAATTATGGATAAACTCACCATTTCCTAGCTATTTTGCTGGGAAAGTGGTAGGTGGAGAGTGGGAAGTTTGTTCCCCTCTCCCTCTTCCCTCATTTCTTTATAAAACACAGGGAATTTCCCTGTGTTGGAAGGTTCTTGATCAAAAAGGAAGAACACGCTCTCTCTCATAAAAACCGATTTTCAATTCTTTTTTTTTTTTGTTCTCATTTCATCAAGATATGAGATACCACAATGTCATTCTTAAGTCCTTGAGACATAGCGAGGTAACTTGGTGGTGGTGTTCAATCACACATTCGGGAGTTTTTGTTCGTGCTATCACGATGCTCGTGCTCGAGGAAGAGAATCCGGTAACGGTCTTCAAAAGTAAGTGGTTTTCTTATTCCCCGTGAGACTTAACCTTGGTTATAAATAGAATTGTTTTGTTTTTCATAAGAACCAGTATCGTTCCTCTTCTAAAACGAAATTGAATCACAAGCGATAAAACACTTCCGCTTGGGATTTGATCCCTTCAATTGTTATCAGAGCGAGATCGTGATTCAATTTCGTTTTTTGACAAAACGGTACTAGTTTTGGTGGGTTAATTTGATACATAAGATGTATGTTGGTTTGCTAGTAGACAGTTTCGGTTTTTGGCATTTAGATTTAGAATTTATGTTGATTCGATCAATGTAAGAGCCCGTTGTATTAGGCATTTTGTTGTAAATCAAGTCTGTATAGTCCGGGTCGTTCGTGGAAAAGTGTTGCTGCGAAGGAGAGCCAGATTTCGAAGATTTTTGGAGCGTTTTCGTTGCTGGAATAGAGAGCAGAGCAGCAGGTCCATGACTGCAGTGCCATGGCGCCATCCTACAGTGTCGTTGTGCTGCAAAATTTTTCTAGCAAGCACCGCGGCGCAGCACTGTAGCGTTGCGGCGTTGTGCTGCAGCACTAGCTGCTGGAATTTGCTGCAGTAGCGCCGTGACGCTGTCCCTAGTGTTTTTTTCGACCCGTTCGCTCGTTCGAGGCTCGTAGGCGTGTTTTTTAATTAATATAATTTTCATTTACGTTAATTTAATGTTAACATAGGATGCCAAAAATCAGTCTACTTAGCTATTTATTTTATTGCATTATGAATGTGACTATTTTATGAATTATATGTTGCATAAAGTATGCCATATAGTTTTAAAATCCCACCATAGGTTAAGCATAATCATGCATCATATGTATATAATAGTTATAATGTATGGTAGAATGTTTATTTTCATAGTTGATTAATATAAGTGTTATATAATGAGATGAAAATAAAGTTACATTGAGCATGACATTACTTTAGTTAATGTAATTGTTATATTAATGTATGCTTGCAATGCATGTATATAGGTTTAATTTCTTAAATTTTATAAGAGTTATAAAATTTGGTAGATAGAAATTAAAATCTCTAATAAAGAATTGCATGCAAACATAGCGTTCAAGTTAATTAATTTTAAACCCTTTAAAATTAATTAGACCTTAGGTTATATCTTCTAATATGATTAGGGGGTACTCTTTTATTTTGTTCGAACTAAGTTTGAAATGAAATGATAAAAGACTATATATAAAATATTGCCTATAACGGAACCCTATCTAAGGAAGGTTCTGTCTAGATTGAGGTATTTAAGCTGACCGTAAGGGAACACCTCTACCTGATAACCGACCTGGGGTTGAATTAGTCAATATTTTATGCATACAATAATGCCATTAGTTTATTAAAACGTTTGATAAACTAAAACATTATTGTACAACTTCCAATATAAATAGTTATATTAGCTCGAATAAAAATTCACTTAATTAATTTCACTTAGCCGGAATTTATATAAGTAATATACCCTAGTATTAGAATACTAAGTGGGAGCAAAAGACAATATGTAATATACAAGGTATATATAACATGTTTTTTCTCTCTCTCTCACGTTCTCCTTATATTCACTCTGTGAGTTCTATGCTCGGCCTCGTGTCGCCCTGGGAGCGGCCTCCCTACGGAAGGTGTTTGCATGGTTCAATATCAAGGTTAATGGAGATAGTATTCATAGTAAGTGGGACAAGGACGTGTGACAACAGATCATGCGGTTTCCACCATTGGTTTGCACCGTGAGGTTTCACACATGACCTGCATGTCGTTCTGGAGCGACCATCCCTATGGAGGGTGTCGCAACGTCATCGCGACGCGGAGCGACTGACGTCATCCGCTGACGGGTCTCTTTCGAGATTAGGGTTTGGAGTCGCGACCAATCATCTACGGGATGTGATTGGTCACCTATTTAAAAAAAACTTGGTCTACGAAAACAGAATTTGGTTCGGGAGTCGTTTGAGCGTAAGGAAGGTGTTAGCACCCTACGACACCCGTTCAAAAACGGTACCATAGTTTGTCGAAAATTATCCTATTATATTTGGTCCAAAAAGGAAAAATACTTTTGTATTTGATTTTAAATGTCCCAAATTTATTGGTTCATATTTTGCGATAAAATATGAACCAACAAGTATGAGTGGCGCAAAGACCATTAGAAAAACAAATTATCACCTCGAGAATATTGGAAAGTCTCAATTTCTGTCATTGGAGCTTCTGAAATAATTATTTAAAAAATGATTAAAAAAATTGAAATAAAATTTAATTTGAGACCTATAAGAATTCGAACTTGGACCATTAGTATTAACACCCAACTGCATTGCCAACGTGCCAACACCTTAAGATGTAGTTTAATTGTTTTTTTAAAATACAAACCTTTTATTTTTAAACTTTGATTTAAAAAAGAAAAAAAAAGCTATAAATGATGGGAAAAAAATATTAAGAAAAATATTTATTTAATTTTGAGTTTGAAATTCGTTAATCTAAAACTTATTTATAGAATCATTTATTTTAAAACAAGCTTTTGCTTAATTTGAAATGAAAATTTTACTTTTAATATTTTCCTAAAAAATATATATATTTTTTTAAAAAAAAAACTCAACACTCATTGATTTAGAAAAAAAAAGAAAATTATTTTAAAATCAAAATAAAATCTTTTATCTTTTAAAAGAAGACTTATAAAAACACGTGTCCAAAAAAAAACTGAAACAAAATCTTCTTTAAAAAGAAGCACAAAATTACCAAAACAAAGAAAAAAAACAAACTTATTTTAAAGGTTTAACAAAAAAGGTAAATTTCTTTTACCTTTAACAAAACAATGTTTTCTTTTTCTTATTTAGGAGCTTCTTCTTCCTTTTTTTCCATAACCCACATTCACGGTGGTTGTAACGGAGGACCTTACCGGAGTGCAGCTGCTCGTGTGGGTGTAGATTTGGACGGGTTTGTCGTTGGAGCGCCTCCGTTCGCGGGTGTTGTCGGAGTCGCCACTGTTCGTTGGAATACTGCCGCTCCAGAGTTGCTGTGTCGAGATTGCAAAGTTGTTCGGGTTGAAAATTGCTACTATGCTACCACCAGAGTGGGTCGTGCTGCTGCAAGTTGCCGAATTTGCTGTTCGTCATCGGTAGTTCGTCGGCCGTTGGAGCGTCGCCGTCGCCACCGATTGTTGGAGCTGTTGTCGCCGCCGATCTGCCTGTCGGTCGCCGGAGTCTTTGTGGTCGGAGGATGTGCACCTTCGCCAGTGGATATCAGAATGGATCGTCGGTAAATGTTTGAGGGAGAGGGGTTTTTGAGAATGAAAAGGAGGAAGAAGATGAGTTGTAGAGAGAGAAAGAAAAAGAAAGGAAAAAAAAAAGTAAAAGCAAAAGAGAATGGGTGTTTGAATTTGAAGAGAGAAATGTTCAAACGTGAAAAACAAAAATTATATTGTTTCCCTCTTCTATGCCTTTGTGTTTTTCTGTATTTTTTTGTCCCCCTTTAATCTGTCCCTTCCCCCTCCTTAAATAAGCAGAAAATGCAACGTCAAAATGGGGAGGTCAAAATTGTAGAGAGAAAAAAAAGGAGGAAGATAACGGAGAAAAAACCATGTTAAAGTAGTTTTGATGAGTAAAACAGAATCAAAATCAGCTTTATTAAAAGAAAAGTTTTTTTTTTAAATTTAAACAAATTTTTTTATTTGTAACAAAATTCTTTACTTAAAATCAAATCTTATTTATTTAATTATTTTAATAATAAATCAAATTCTTTTAAAACCAAAATCTATTTTTAAATTTAATTAAAACTTTACGTTAAAACTAATAATAAGTTAAAATATGTTATTTTTTATGAAAACAAATAAAATAAAATTTTATAATATAAAATATTAACATTAATGTTAATAATAAATAAATAAAAATAATAAAATTTGAGCCGGACCAAATACGGTATCAATAGAGGGTTCATTGTATGGAATCAAAACCAAGGCAAACTCCATAAATGGATAAGGTTCTCTTAGGTTTTACTCCAATATTTTCCTTCCCTATGGCGGTATTATTGGGGCGGACCTCTGAAGTTTGAAAATGGTGGGTCACACTTACGGAGTGTTGTTAAGTTAGTTAGCAATTCCATGACCAAATGAATGGCGACTAAAGATTATAACAATAAGAGTTATTCTGGTATAAAATTTAGTTGAGAACGTCTCAATTCAGTGAACGAGTAACTGTCTGCCCTACGGTGGCTCTTGCTCTAAATCATTGAAGCGTCATTGCAAAACAATTTTGTTAGGGTGCTTAATTACTTTTGCTAAATTTTGATTGGGTCTAAAGGCTAATGCGTGAAACTAATATAGGTCTGTTTTTACTTTCAACATGTCTACTTCTATTATTGCACTCCCAGCCATGCAAAAACTTAACGGGGAGAATTACAAACAATGGAAATCGAATCTAAACACTATTCTCGTGATAGATGATCTTAGGTTCGTTTTGCAAGAGAATTTTCCTCAAGCTCCTGCCCCTAAAACCATTGTGGCAGTGCGCAACGTCTATGACAGATGGATCAAGGCCAATGACAAGGCCAAGGTCTACATCTTGGCAAACATATCTGATGTGCTTGCTAAGAAGCACGAGGACACGGTCACCGCTAAGGAGATTATGGACTCGCTGCAGAGCATGTGTGGACAATCGTCCTCACAGGCTCGACATAAAGCCCTTAAGTTGATTTACAACTCCCGCATGAAGGAGGGCTCCTCAGTGCAAGAACACGTTCTCAACCTGATGGTTCACTTCAACGTGGCAGAGTCGAAGCGGAGTCAGGTCAGCTTCATTCTGGAATCTCTTCCGAAGAGTTTTCTGCCATTCCGCAGCAATGAGGTTAGGAATAAGCTGGAGTACACTTTTACCACGCTCTTAAATGAGCTATAGACTTACCAGTCTCTTATGAAATGTAAGGGACAAGAAGGGGAGGCAAACGTTGCCACCTCGAAAAAGGTCCATCGAGGTTCGACCTCTGGAGCCAAGCATGTGTCATCCTTTTATGGAAGTAAGACTTTCAAGAAGAAGAAGGCCACTGGTAAGGGGCCTAGACCTAACCCCACTGCTGCCACTGCCAAGAAAGGCAAGTCCAAGGTTGCAGAGAAAGAAAAGTGTTTCCACTGCAATATAGACGAGCACTAGAAACGCAACTGTCCAAAATACTTGGCCGAAAAGAAGAAAGCCAATGAAGGTAAATATGATTTACTTGTTTTGGAAACATGTTTAGTGGAGAACGATGACTCCGCCTGGATACTGGATTCAGGAGCCACTAATCATGTTTGTTGTAACGTCCCGCATTCTCTGGCTCGTTTATTTATAAACAATGCCTTTGGATTTTTCCCAAAGCTGAAAATTTTAATTCTTGGGTTTTATAATTTTGGAGTATAATTTTGGGTAAATTAGAATTAAGTTCGTCGGATTAAGAGAAATTAAGTTTTCAAAGTTTGGAGAGACATTTTATTTCAATCTTAATTCAAGGTTTTAGAAATCTAATTTTCTCTTTTGGACTTTATTCTTGGGTTTTAGAGTTAAATATCATATTTTGGGTTGTGGTGGGATTTACTTTAATTAATAAAATGTAATTTTGCACTTCTTGTTTTTGGGCCGGTAGTTTTATTTAGTTGAGCCCCTTTTAAAATTTGAGAACTTAGGTTATTGGTTTTAAAACAAGGTTAGTAAATAAAGAAAATAAAATAAAAGAAAATGGAAACTAAAAGAAAAATAAAACAAGGAACCCTACGTCCCCTCATTTATCTTCTTCTTCTTCTTCTAACCCCCCCCCCCCAGCTGCTGCACCCCTCTCATTTTATTCATTACCTCTCCAGTGACTGGTACCCCTTCTCCGGTGAAGCGTAGCAGCTGACGAACCACAGCAGCATCGACGACGCCGCTTACCCATCGATGGTCGACGACCCCTTCGCTAGCACAGCCATCGCGAACCCCATCGGCGTCGTCGAATTTGTGCAGCAGTCCGGCGTTCCTCGACAGCAGCTCGATGGCTGCTGCGCTTCCTCAAAAGGCGGCGGCGGCTTAACTCAAGCAGTCCGGCGTTTATTGCTGCATTCCAATATGAATCATGTGTCATTTATTTTTATAGTTGTGGGTCGTGGTTGGAGAAATTCTGATAGATACGGTTGACTTTGCATCTTGATGTGTTCCTATATATTATGTAAATGTGTTGAGTCATGATCGTTGGATGTAGTTGGTGGTTTCTGATAAAAAATGGTTGGAAGTGGTTATGTTGGGTGATTGAATGCATGTTCTGAATCTAGATGTATGTGTTGGCTTTATGATTATTGGAACATGACAATTGTTTGAGTTAGAAGACATGTACTTTCTAGTTTGAAAATTGTCAATTTTATTTCTCTCTTTGTATGAATGAAAAGCATATTAAAAATGGTGTTGCGAATAGAAGTGTAAATGACTTGTCGATGCCCTTAAGAAATTAGTTGTGATTAATCTAAAGTGATAGGATATACTGGTTGTTTTGTTTGTTGTGAGTTGTCTGAAGTGGTAGACAGGGCTAATGATTTCGTTACTGGGAGACCTTATGGTACATGGCTTGAAAGTCATGTATAGAATCCTAGCAGGAGGCTGAGAGCTGAATGTGTGGTTTATCCTGAAACAGAAAGTGGATGGAGAAATACATAGCCTTGGTGGCAAATGGTCGGGGCTGGTACGTCACTACTGCGTGTCGAGGCTCCGAGTGCAAAAGGTCGAGGGTCGATAGGCCAATCTTGGTAGAGATGAGTGTCGAGGCTCCGGGTACAAAATGTCGGGTGTCGACATGATGAGTCTATTTGATGATGAGTATTGGGTCTTGACGTGGTGGCGGTCAAAGACCAATACGCAAAGTAGTCATCAATACCTTGGGGATAAATGTCAAGGATCGATTCATAGTTCGAAACCTTGGGGATAAATGTCAAGGTTGAACACCAAGCTTCTGTAGAGGAGCGTCGAGACTTGAGCGTCGGGACGTTGGGGATAAATGTCAAGGACCGATGCATAGTTCGAAACGTTGGGGATAAATGGCAAGGTTGAACACCAAGCTTCTGTAGAGGAACGTTGAGACGTTGGGGATAAATGTCAAGGATCGATGCATAGTTCGAAACGTTGGGGATAAATGTCAAGGTTGAACACCAAGCTTCTGTAGAGGAGCGTCGGGACCTTAGAGATAAATGTCAAGGATCGATGAATAGTTCGAAACCTTGGGGATAAATGTCAAGGTTGAACACCAAGCTTCTGTAGAGGAGCGTCGGGACCTTAGAGATAAATGTCAAGGATCGATGAATAGTTCGAAACCTTGGGGATAAATGTCAAGGTTGAACACCAAGCTTCTGTAGAGGAGTGTCGGGACCTTGGGGATAAATATCAAGGGTCGATACGATTCGAAGAGTTATTAGACTTGAAGGACTAACATGGTGTGATGTGTTAGAAGTAATAGTTGAAGGCCTTGGGGATAAATGGCAAGGTCGAACGCCAAGCTTCTGTAAGTGAGTGTTGGGACCTTGGGGATAAATGTCAAGGGCATATACGATTCGAAGAGTTAGACTTCGAGGTTTAACATAGTGGGATGGGTAGAAGTAGCTTGAAGGAGCTAGAGATCGGTGGGACTTGAGGATGAAGTTACGAGAGTCTTGATAATTTGGATGCTTGTGTGGGTGTTAACTAATTGTTATGACCTAGCGATGCATGATTCCTAGTTATCGCATTTTGATGATTGATGTGATTACGAGCACGTTGATTTGTATATAGTTAGTGAGGGCTACTAGGGGGCGTTTGTGTTTGGGTTTACTTAGATTGTAATGTGTGGATTAATGAGTGTTATGATTTATCGATGCATGGATGCCAGGGTAATAATTCGTAATGAATATCGTGTGCTGAGCATGTTGCTTGTGTGTGGTTAGAGAGGGCTACTTACGAAGTATTCTTAATACTCACCCCCCTCTACAATTGTTGTTTTCAGGTGAAGATCAGGTTCATGGTGATGGTGCGATGGAGGCTCGAAAAGAATGACCATAACTAGCTTCTGTTCAGTTTTAACCTGTCTAAAATAGGTAGTTACGAGTTCTTGTTGATTTAGTTCATGTCCTCTGTTTCGAGCATTGATTTGTGTAAAGTTCAGGGAGTTCTTGTTGATTTAGTTCATGCCCTCTATTTCGAGCATTGATTTGTGTAAAGTTCAGGAAGTTATTAGAATGTTTTAGAAGACTTTTATTTTAAGTCTCAACTCTTGTAAAAACTTGACTTTTGGTTCTGTTGAGAAGCTTAGGGAGTGTGTTTAACGTTATTGGATTTATTCATTTGGAAAGGTTGAAGAATGGATTAATTGTTTTGTAAGTGTTATTATTCGGAGTAGCGCAGCGGAAGCGTGGTGAGAGTTTGTCATAGTTTTATATGTCTAGTGGTTTAAATTCTCTAGTACGAGTGGGCCATTTAGGTGGCTTTTAGTAACGGTCCCCGTTGGGATGTTGAAAATCCTGGGGTGTTACAGTTGGTATCAGAGCAGAGTTGGTACTGTAGACTGGCCTAGAACCTAGGTAGTTTAGGGTTATGGTCTGTCTTGGTCTCCTCTCTATCACCAGGTATGTTGACTTGTTACCTCATTGTTGTTTGACTTATAGACTTAGTTCCCTCTTATTTTGAATTTATCTGCTCATGTTTGACATATTTGTTTTATGTTAGAATACTTAGGTTGTTACCTTTGTTTAAAGGCTAGTACTTTTAGTTATAATTGGTTAGTAGCTTAATAAATAATCTTAGTATACTTCTTCAAGTCAATGACATCTCACAGAGTTAAGAGTCAAACAAGCACGAATGTGATTCCTGAAGATGATGCAGAGCAGTATGTTAAGCTTTCTATTCGCCCGAGCATACCTCGAGGGTGTATCTCATTAGAAGGTTTGCTAGTATCGATTGGTATGACTCGTGAAGGCGACACTCAGGTTCTAGTCGATAGTCCAGCTTTTGCTCTCTTCATCGATGAACGTTTTAATGAGGAGACAAAGTTCATACATCTTACACAAGGAAACACTACAGTGGTTCAGTATGAGAGGAAGTTTGCAGAATTGTCAAACTTTGTTCCAAAATTTGTTGGTACTAAAGCTAAAAGGATAAAGCGTTTTATCAACAGTCTTCATGGGGATATTAGAGGACTAGTTGCAATTATGGAACCAACCACTTACACTGCAGCTCTCGACAGTGCCCTAGTTCTTGATGAGAGTATTCCAAGGGATAGCCAAGTTGACCAAGAGATGGGCACCTCACATGAAGTTAAAAGGAAGTTTTCATCATCCTCTTTAAGCCAAACTTTTAGGATCCCTCAACAACAAATATGGACACGAGACACTCCCTCATTGTGTTTCATCTGACTGAATCATCATACTGGGTTATGTTGGAAGAAAAATAGGATATGCTTTAAGTGCAAGAAGGTTGGCCATTATGTTAGAGAATGTTCGATGAATAGTTCGAATGCCCGGACCACAATACGAAATATGTTTCCAGTGGCACTAGTGCAATGTAATGGACAAAAGGAAGACACCCCTGCACTCACTCAAGAAGAAGTAAAAGATATGGATGTTATGATAGCGGGTACTCGATCATTAAGTTTGATCTCTTTTAAGTGCTTGTTGGGACTCTATCATTTCCCTTGGATTTGTCATTGTATGAGGTATTTTAGTCTGCTGAGTTTTGCTTGTGTATTTTGGTGGCTCAAGGTGAGTCATTTCCTTTTTCCTGCTTGTTGTTGGCAAGTGAACATAGAGTTTGAAGTTGTTGGTTTAGTTGTTCTTACTCAAGTAGTGGAAGTGGAAAAAGTTATCCAATGTTATTTGAACCTATAAGAGCTTAAGAATTTCGTCGAAGGTCTAAGGAAAACTTGATGACCCACGAAAGGAACTAGATATTGAGTCATCCCTTGTTCCTAATGCATGTGTTGGTAAGCAAGTTAAAGTGGAAGCATTATGTTGTTCGCTATAGGTAACTCACATCGTCCGACTCAATGTTAGTTGTCAGATAATTGTGATGGTCGGAAAGCTCTTTAGATGAAGTCCATCAATAGTTAAGGATCTCCTCTGAAGGTAAAAAGAGAAGTAGCGACCGTCACGTGATTGGGCAGCAAGTTAGCGTAGGTAGGTGAAGACACTTATACTTGGAGTGCGACCTATTAAATCTCGGGTAGAGAATTCAAAACCCTAAGGAGCAAAAGGTTGTCTTAGTAAAGATGTTGCAAAGAACCAACTAATAGGAATGAGAAGATATTTGTCAAGCACCAAGGATCGCTTGATTAGTCAACTTTTAAAGACGAAAGTTCTTAAGGTGGGTAGTCTGTAACGCCTCAATGTTTAGAGTTGTGCGACCGGTCAACTTTGGAGGACGAAAGTTTTTTTAAGATGGGTAGTCTGTAACGCCCCGCGTTCTCTGGCTCGTTTATTTTAAGATATAAATAGTGCCTTTGGATTTTTTCCCAAAGCTGAAAATTTTAATTCTTGGGTTTTATAATTTTGAAGTCTAATTTTGGTAAATTAGAATTAAGTTCGTCGGATTAAGAGAAATTAAGTTTTCAAATTTTGGAGAGAAATTTTATTTCGATCTTAATTCAAGGTTTTGGAAATCAAATTTTCCCTTTTGGACTTTATTCTTAGGTTTTAGAGTTAAATATCTTATTTTGGGTTGTCGTGGGATTTACTTTAATTAATAAAATGTAATTTTAGACTGCTTGTTTTTGGGCCAGTAGTTTTATTTAGTTGGGCCTCTTTTAAAATTTGAGAACTTAGGTTATTGGTTTTAAAACAAGCTTAGTAAATAAAGAAAATAAAATACAGGAAAATGGAAACTAAAAGAAAAATAAAACAAGGAACCCTAGGTCCCCTCATTTATCTTCTTCTTCTT
Organism: Momordica charantia; assembly: GCF_013281855.1. Taxonomy (NCBI): domain Eukaryota; kingdom Viridiplantae; phylum Streptophyta; class Magnoliopsida; order Cucurbitales; family Cucurbitaceae; genus Momordica; species Momordica charantia. The sequence continues at coordinate 17,359,086 of NW_028275160.1, forward strand.
CTAACCCCCCCCCCCTCCAGCCGCCGCACCCCCCTCCATTTTATTCATCACCTCTCCAGCGACCGGTAACCCTTCTCTGACAAAGTGCAGCAGCCGACGAACCACAGTAGCATCGACAATGCCACTTACCCATCGACTATCGGCGACCCCTTCACTAGCACAACCATCGCGAATCCCATCGGCATCGTCGAATCTGTGCAGCAGTCCGACGTTCCTCGACAGTAGCCAGATGGCTGCTGCATTTCCTCAAAAGGCGGCTGCTTAACTCAAGCAGATCCTGCGACCAAATTTCGAACACCCATTGGTGGTGACGTTGAGTAGTAGATCCCAATGGGATGACGTTTTCAACAACAAGAAACCGCGATCCACACTCCTTCTCGGCGAGTCTCCGGGTACAAAAGGTCGGGGGTCGGCATGATGAGTCTATTTGATGATGAGTATTGGGTCTTGATGTGGTTGCGATCAAGGACCAATACGCAAAGTAGTCATCGAGACCTTGGGGATAAATGTCAAGGATCGATGCATAGTTCGAAATCTTGGGGATAAATGGCAAGGTTGAACACCAAGCTTCTGTAGAGGAGCGTCGGGACCTTGGGGATAAATGTCAAGGATCGATGCATAGTTCGAAACCTTGGGGATAAATGGCAAGGTTGAACACCAAGCTTCTGTAGAGGAGCGTCGGGACCTTGGGGATAAATGTCAAGGATCGATCCATAGTTCGAAACCTTGGGGATAAATGTCAAGGTTGAACACCAAGATTCTGTAGAGGAGTGGCGGGACCTTGGGGATAAATGGCAAGGGTCGATACGATTCGAAGAGTTATACTTGGAGGACTAACATGGTGTGATGTGTTAGAAGTCATAGTTCAAGGACTTGGGGATAAATGGCAAGGTCGAACGCAAAGCTTCTGTAAGTGAGTGTCGGGACCTTGGGGATAAATGTTAAGGGCCGATACTATTCGAAGAGTTAGACTTGGAGGATTAACATAGTGGGATGGGTAGAAGTAGCTTGAAGGAGCTAGAGATCAATGGGACTTGAGGACGAAGTTACGAGAGTCTTGATAATTTGGATGCTGTGGGTGTTGACTAATTGTTATGACCTAGCGATGCATGATTCCTAGTTATCGCATTTTGATGATTGATGTGATTACGAGCACGTTGATTTGTATATAGTTAGTGAGGGCTACTAGTGGGGGTTTGTGTTTGAGGTTACTTGGATTCTAATGTGTGGATTAATGAGTGTTATGATTTATTGATGCATGGGTGCCAGGGTAATAATTCGTAATAAATATCGTGTGTTGTGCATGTTGCTTGTGTGTGGTTAGAGAGGGTTACTTACGAAGTATTCTAAATACTCACCCCCCTCTACAATTGTTGTTTTCAGGTGAAGATTAGGTTCATGGTAATGGTGCGGTGGAGGCTCGAGAAGAATGACCATAACTAGCTTCTGTTCAGTTTTAACTTGTCTAAAATAGGTGGTTACGAGTTCTTGTTGATTTATTTCATGTCCTCTATTTCGAGCATTGATTTTTGTAAAGTTCAGGGAGTTCTTGTTGATTTAGTTCATGCAGTCTGTTTCGAGCATTGATTTGTGTAAAGTTCAGGGAGTTATTAGAATCTTTTAGAAGACTTTTCTTTTAAGTCTGAACTCTTGTAAAGATTGGACTTTTGGTTTTGTTGAGAAGCTTAGGGAGTGTGGTTAGCGTTATTTGATTTGTTCACTTGGAAAAGTTGAAGAATGGATTAACTGTATTGTAAATGTTATTATTCAGAGTAGCATAGCAGAAACGTGGTGAGAGTTTGTCATAGTTTATATGTCTAGTGGTTTAAATTCTCTAGTACGAGTGGGACTTTTTAGGTGGCTTTTAGTAACGGTCCCCGTGGGGATGTTGAAAATCCTAGGGCGTTACATTTGTTCTTCGTTTCAGGGAATTAGTTCCCCGAGACAGCTTGACGTCGGAGAGTTGACTCTCAAGGTCCGAAAGGGAGAGGTCGTCTCACCTGTGGCGGTAGGGGAGCTCAAGTTGTTTACAAACAAGAGTATGTATATATTATTAGATAATGTACATGTAGTTTCTAAAATTAAAAGGAACTTAATTTTAGTTTCTTGTTTGTTAGAAAATTTATATTCCATTTATTTTAATTTAAATGAAGTGTTCATTTCAAGAAATGGTGTAAATATTTGTTCTGCTATGCTTGAAAACAACTTTTCTGTTCTAAGACCAGCCATAACTAAAGCAGTTTTAAATAACGAGTTGTTTTAAAATGTTAAAACTCAAGATAAAAGGCAAAAGTTTCTCACAAAGAAAATACCTATCTTTGGCACTTAAGATTAGGTCACATTAATCTCAATAGGATTGGGAGGTTGGTTAAAAATGGCATTCTAAGTGAGTTAGAAGACGATTCTTTACCACCATGTAAGTCTTGTCTTAAAGGCAAGATGACTAAAAGACCTTTTACTGGAAAAGGTTATAGAGCCAAAGAGCCGTAGAACTTATAATTTAGACCTTTGTGGTTCGATGAATGTTTAAGCTCGATGAAGGTATGAATACTTCATCTATTTTGTAGATGATTATTCAAGGTATGGTTATTATACCTAATGCAACATAAGTCTGAAGCTCTTGAAAAGTTTAAGGAGTACAAGACTGAAGTTGAAAATCAATTAGATAAAACCATTAAAACACTTCGAACATATCGGGGTGGAGAGTATATGGAGTTGAGATTTTAGGACTATATGATAGATCATGGAATCACGTCCCAACTCTCAGCCCCTGGTACACCTCAACAAAACGGTGTATCAGAAAGGAGAAACAGAACCGTATTTGACATGGTTTGATCAATGATGAGCTATGCTCAGTTGCCTAACTCGTTTTGGGGTCACGCAGTGGAGACTGCGATTTACTTTTTGAACATAGTTCCATTGAAGAGTGATTCTGAAATGCCCTTTGAGCTATGGGAGAGTCGTAAAGCTAATTTACGTCACTTCCGTATTTAGGGATGCTCAGCACATGTGCTCATGACTAACCCAAAGAAACTGGAACCTCGTTCAAAAGTATGGTTTTTTCGTAGGTTACCCTAAAGAGACAAAAGGTGGTATTTTCTTTGATCCACAAGAAAACAGAGTGTTTGTATCGACGAACGCCACATTATTGGAAGAAGACCACGTTCGAGATCATAGACCACGAAGTAAGGTAGTGATAAACGAGACTTTCGAAGAGGCTACAAATACGTTAACAAAAGTTGTTGATCAAGCTGGCACTTCAACAACAGTTGCTGATGAAGCCAGTACATCACGTCAGTCACATCCACCTCAAGAATTGAGGGTGCCTCGACGTAGTGGGAGGCTTGTGTCACAACCTGACTGCTACGTGGGTTTAATTGAAACCTAAGTTGTCATACCTGATGACAGCGTCAAGGATGCATTGACCTACAAAAAGGCAATGGACGATGCTGACAAGGACAAATGGGTCAAAGCCATGGATCTGGAAATAGAGTCTATGTACTTATATTCGATGGATTTATAAGCGAAAACGAGATGTCGAAGGAAAGGTACAGACCTATAAGGCGAGACTTGTGGCAAAAGGCTACACACAAAGGGAAGCGGTGGACTATGAATAAACCCTCTCCCCAGTAGCTATGCTTAAGTCCATCAGAATACTTTTGTCTATTGCCATATATTATGACTATGAGGTATGACAAATGGACGTCAAGACTGCCTTTCTGAATGACAATCTTGAAGAAAGAATTTATATGTCTCAACCCAAAGGGTTCATAGCACAATGTCAAGAGCAAAAGGTTTGCAAGCTTAAACGGTCCATATATGAACTGAAACAAGCATCTCAATCTTGGAACATAAGGTTTGATACTGCGATCAAATCTTATGGTTTGGACCAAAACTTTGATGACCCTTGTGTATTCAAGAAGATCATCAACAACACTGTAGCCTTCTTAGTGTTGTATGTGGATGATATTCTACTCATTGGGAATGATGTAGGATACCTCACTGACATAAAGAACTGGCTAGCTACTGAGTTCCAAATGAAGGATTTGGGAGAAGCTCAGTATGATATTGGCATCCAAATTCTAAAGAATCGCAAGAACAAAACGTTAGCCCTGTCTCAAGCAATTTATATTGACAAGATGCTTGTTCTATATTCGATGCAGAATTCCAAGAAAGCCTTATTACCCTTTGGGCATGGAATTCATCTGTCTAAGGAACAATGTTCTAGGACACCTCAAGAAGTTGAGGATATGAGACATATACCCTATGCTTCAGCAGTGGGTGGTCTGATGTATGCTATGTTGTGCACTAGGCCTGTCATTTGCTATGTGGTAGGGATAGTTAGTAGGTATCAATCCAGCCCAGGATATGATCACTGGACTGCTGTTAAGGGAATCATCAAGTATCTTAAGGGAACGAGGGAGTACAAGCTCGTGTATGGCTCTAAGGATTTGATCCTTACAGGATACACTGACTCTGACTTCCAAACAAACAAGGATTCAAGGAAATCCACGTCGGGGTCAGTATTCACTCTTAATGGAGGAGCGATAGTTTGGTGAAACATCAAACAAGGATGCATCGCAGACTCCACCATGGAGGCTGAGTACGTTGCAGCTTGTGAAGCAGCAAAATAAGCAGTTTGGCTTAGAAAGTTCTTAACAAATTTGGAAGTCATTCCATACATGAACTTGCCCATCACACTTTATTGTGATAACAGTGATGCTGTGGCAAATTCTAAAGAACCTCGAAGCCACAATAGAGGCAAACACATCGAAAGAAAGTACCACCTTATACAGGAGATAGTGCAACGAGGAGATGTGATCGTCACAGAGATCGCATCGGAGGACAACATTGTTGATCCTTTTACGAAGGCACTCACGGCTAAAGTGTTTGAGGGCCATCTAGAAAGTCTAGGTTTACGAGCTTTGTACAATTAGTCTAGGGCAAGTGGGAGAAATGTAATGGGTATAGTATATGCCGTAGTTTATTGTATTTTCGCTTTGCTTTATGATAATGTACACCCCACTCAAGTTTAGTTCAAATGGGAGTTTATTGGGTTTGTTGCCGTAAACCCGTAGATTGTATTTATGTAAAAACAAATGTATATTGCATAAAGTTTTATTCAATAAATTTATTGTTGAATTCATAGAATTGCATTGTCCAAAATCTAATAAGCTAAACATCCAAGGTTATTATCAGGTAACCGAGATAGTATATATATTGGGTATATATTTGATATACTGGGTATATAATTGATATACCCCTGATATACTAGGTATATATGTAACAACCCGTATTTTCTAATATGGTCATTCTGACAAAATGCGGAAACGTAACTTTCAAGAAACTTTAAGAACTAAAATTATTCAGCGGAAGTAATTTCTTTACAGAATTTTTCTAACTAACTTAACTAAATAGGAAGATGACTTTCAAACTGATGCCAATACGCTAAACTTCACCTTCTACGAGAACGATCGTTTAATCCTTCATCAAATAGAAAAATGAGTACAAAAATACTCAATAAGCAATTTCCATATCGAATTTCGAAATTCATTTTCCTTTCAAAACATTCGTAAACAAAAATATGAACAGATCAAAACTTTTAAAGTCCTTTAAAATATTTAATACAACTTTCAAAACTTTCAAAACAAACTAGATTTTCAGAAACAAAGTCTTCAAATAAGATAAAATTTCCAATCAATCAAAACATTTCATTCTTTCAAAACAAACTTCCATTCATTCAAAACGAACTTTTAATGATTCAAAACAATCTCCCATTCATTCGAAACAAACTTTCATTTGATCAAACTTGAAATCCTTCAAAACAAACTTTCTTTCAATCAAGACTTTCAAAATTCCTTCTAAAACATTTGGTATAACTTTCAAACTTTCGAATAACTAAATCATTAAAACATTCAAAACAATGTTACATTCATTCATAGTTTCAAAATCAGTGCGGAAGGTTGCATTATCTGGGTAGCCTACATAACATATGTGGTTACCCGTCGGTAATACCAATCAATCAGAAGCTTCTATCAAAGTTGTCGAAATAATATCGATCAGAACAGAGTTGTCGAAATAATATCGATCAAAACAGAGTTATCAAAATAATATCGACCAGAACAAACAGAACAGTTACTTAAGTGTGAGACCATGTGAGTGAATAACACACACATGAATCTTCATTCCCAATGAATGTCAAACCACAAAACTGTCTTCCCACAAATAAGCCAGAACAGAAATCCATCAATTTCAAATTAGGCTACTACCTTAAATAAGTAAAACGTTCATCAAAACAAAATCATGGCATATCCGGGTAGCCCTATCAAATCAATCAAAATATCTTTCAAATAAAATGCAAAACAAATACTTACTTTCAATATTAAATTAATTCAAAACATTGAACTAATTTAAAACAAACTTTATCAATCCTCCAAAACATGATTTCAAATATTTCACAAATAAGCAAAATATCAATTTCAAACCTTTAAATAAATCTAAACACAACTTTATCAAATCATATAAGAATACTTCAAATACCTTGCAAATAAACATAATATCAATTGCCAAATTAGTTTTCAAATCCATAATAAAACTTCAATTTCATATGCAAGATATCAATTTCAAATCTTCATATCAAATCCAAATTACATTTTAGTTTTAGAAGCGATATGGTAAATTACTTACAATACTTTTCGAAGGGATACAGTAAATTACTTGCAACACTTTTCGAAGGGATATGGTAAATTACTTACCTCTCTGGGAAATCCTACAGATCTAACTTAACTTCTTCCTTGGGTAGTTGTCAACTTAGAGACCTAGAAACAACCAATATCCAAAATCAATCCTTAAATTCTATCAAAAGATTTAAAATTCAACCAATTACTAAGCAAATCTTATCTACCCAATTTTCCCATACAAAACTTTTTTTATGTAAAACAATCAGGAAAGTATGGATTTGGGGCTACAAAACCAGATCTGAAAACTGGGTTAAAAAGCCTCTAAATTCAACAAGAACAAACTTTAAAATTACAAGAATCAGTATAAATCAATACGGACTAAATTTACAAACAGTTGCTCAATAAACAAGCTTAAAAACTTCTAAACAATTGAAAATTTGGGGATTTTAAATCTGGAAAATTTTATGTTTTATAAAATAAAACTTCCAAGAATTTTTAATAAAACAATTAACAATTTACTGATTTTTATAGGAAAATCAGATCTGAAAACTATACCGAAAAACCTTTAAAACTTGGTAAAAACATATAACTTTTCATGTAAAGAATCATAACAATAAACTATAGCTTATGGGATACAAATAGGTATACTCTTTATGCAAAAAGAGTATCAAAATAGCCCAAAAACAGTCTCATAAATAAAAAGATTCAAACCAAAATTCTGGAAAATTTTTAGGTTAAAAAGTCCTTAAAATCTTTTATTCTAAAAACCAAAGACCTCAAACCTTTTCCCAATAAACTAAATTCAAAAACTACAGATCAAGAAAAATAAAACTAAAACAATGAGGATGAAAAAAACTTATCGATCTTTGAGAGAAAATACCAAAATTATTCTTCTTTTCTTTTCTTTTTCTCTTGTAGAGAAAGCTAGGTCTAACAGTTTAACAACATAAAACCTAGGGTTTAAGGGCTTTTATAAATAATCCTAATGAATCCTCTTTTAAAAAGGATAACATAAAAAGATAAAGATTTAATAAAACTCTTTCTTTTATATATATATATATATATATTTAATTCTACAAACAAATTAACTTTAAAATAATTTTTAAAACAAAAAGGTTTATCTTTAAGAAAACAACTAAAAAATAATAATTTAAATATATATATTTATATAGATTTCTTTTGATTGTTACAATATATTTGATATACCCCTGATATACAAGTGGATAATGTCCCGTGAATAACCTAAAGGGCCTATAGTATATGGATAAGGCTGGGTACCTTATCCTGGCAACACTATGGATACGACCCACTTTGTAAACGTTACAGACGACTCGATACAAGTCGTTCGTGTGGGGACATGTGAGTGGGGGTATCCTATGCAATGAATTTGTATAAGACCAGATTGGGAAATAGTCAATCTTTAGATGTAACGTCGTTAACTAACAGATTGCTATTTCATAGGATGACTAGGCAACTCATTCTCAATCTTGAGTGTGTTATAGACTCCTGCCCGTGAGTATTCGTCCTTTGATCTATATAGGTGAGGCTGGCCCGAGTAGCCGTCTCAATATTACTACCATTTTGGGTACGAGATCGATTGGAGAGTTGGGAACATAACTTCACAAGATGGAATTCACTCCTCCCCGACTTTAAGAGAGTTGATGAGTGTTCTCTTAAATGCTAACTTCGGGACTTGAACAAGGCGCCCCACCCTCTCATTGGCCTGAGAGGGACTTCCGGTTACTGGTTGGACCATAACCGGGTTGTTCATTAGAGTAGTAGTGGTATTTAAGGAGTAAGATGGAGCTCAAGGGTAAAACGGTAATTTGACCCAGCTTGAGTTACGAGCACTCATGAACGTGAAGGATTGACTTTCCATTAATGATCGATATCCGTGGACACATAAATAATCTATAGTGAGAAGAGTTTAGCTGCAGGTTTTTAGTGGAGTAACTTGTAGTTAACGTATGTTGATTAAGGTGGTTAATGAGTTTAACCAAATTAATCTCGTAACGTTGAAGCTCGTAAAGGTTAATTAAGAACATAAAATCTTGGAAAGTAATTTGAATTGCTCAAATTTAATTAAATGGAATTTGAGTTAATTGTATATGACACAATTTAAGATAATGTATGATGATACATTATAAAACTATATATTATGAGAGCATAATATGAATAGGATTCATATTAATACTATAAGTTAAATTTTAATGTGAATTAGATTCATATTAAATACTATAGGTCATGAGGGAAATGTATATTTAAATATGATTAAAATATAAATTTATTTAATTAAATATGATTTAATTATATTTAATTAATTATTAATTAAATTAAAATAGTTTTTATTTAATTAATTGTTGGATTTATTTATTCAATTAAATAAATGTATATATATATATATATATATATATATATATATATATATATGTTTGTTAATTAGGATTATAATCCATAATTAGCAAACTCACCACTTCCCAGCAATTTTTCTGGGAAAGTGGTGAGGTGGAGAATGAGAAGTTTCTTCCCCTCTCCCTCTTCCCTCCTTTCTTTATAAAACACAGGGAATTTACCTGTGTTTTGAGGTTGTTGATCAAAAAGGAAGAATGCGCTCTCGTTCACGAAAACTGATTCTCAGTTTCTTTTTTTTTGTTCTCATTTCTCCAAGATACTAGATACCACAATCTCGTTCTTAAGTCCTTGAGACATAGCGAGGTAACATAGTGGTGGTGTTGAATCATGCATTCGGGAGTTTTTGTTTGTGCTATCACAACGCTCGTGCTCCAGGAAGAGAATCTGCCAACGGTCTTCAAAAGTAAGTGGTTTTCTTATTCCCTGTGAGGCTTAACCTTGGTTTTAAATAAAATTATTCTGTTTTTTATAAGAACCGGTATCGTTCCTCTTCTAAAACCAAATTGAATCACAAGCGATAAAACACTTCCACTGAGGATTCAATTCCTTCAAATGCAAGATGAATAAAAGACATTTTACTAGAAAAGGTTACAGAGCCAAAGAGCCCGAACAACTTATACATTTGGACTTTTGTGGTCCGATGCATGTTAAAGCTGTAGTAGGGTATGAATACTTCATCTCTTTCATAGATGATTATTCAAGGTATGGTTATCTATACCTAATGCAGCACAAGTTTGAAGCCCTTAAAAAGTTTAAGGAGTACGAGACCGAAGTTGAAAATCAATTAGGTAAAACCAGTAAAACTCTGCGTTCCGATCAGGGTGGAGAGTATATGGACCTGAGAGTCTAGGACTATATGATAGTGTTGGGTTTTATGCCATAAACTCGTGGTTTGTAATCATAAAACAAATATCCATTCAATAAAGTTGTTATTGATGTTTCTTTTAGAATTTCATTAACCCAAATCCAATGAACTAACATCCGAGGTTATGTCATGTAACTGGAATAATATATAACAGATATACAATATATATTTAATATAGAGCATATATATTTGATATACAACGTATATATACAATATATATTTGATATACAGGTGGATAATGTTGCAGTAGTAAGCTAATGGGTCTATAATATATGGATAAGATTGGGTACCTTGTCTTGGTAATACTATGTATACAGCCCACTTTGTAATAGTTACAAATGACTTAATCCAGGTCATTCGTGTGGAGACATGCGACTGGGGTATACTATACAATGAGTTCGTATAAGACTGGATCGCGAAATAATTAATCTTCAACTGTAACACTATTAGCTAATAGATTAATATATCAATAGGATGACCAGGTTACTCGATCTCAATCTTGAGTGAGTTATGGACTTCTGCCTGTTAGAGCTCGTCCTTTGATTTTTATGAGTGAGAGTGGCCCAAGTCGCCGACTCAACATTCCTACCATTTTGGGGACGAGATGGAGTTGGGAGTTGGGAACATAATATGGTTAATGAGTTTAATCAATTAATCCCGTATCGTTGGAGCTTCTGATCTGTACATCTATTGGGTCCCCTTGCTAGCTGGTAAAGGATAGTTAAGAACATTTAGTCGTGAAAAGAATTTGAATTGTTCAAATTAGTTAAATGGAATCAAGGTTAATTGTATGAGATGCAATAAATGTAATGTATGTTGATATACTATAATATAAAGTTAATTTTTAATTGGATTCAAAATTATGAGACAGATGGATATTAGAATTTGATTATAACATGGTTGATTAATTTAAGTTTAATTTAATTAAATATGATTTAATTAAATTAATGTTATATATTAATTTGGTTAAATTAAATTAGATTTAATTCAATTAAATTAATATTTTTTTGCAATTAATTAAATTAAATTTAATTAATTCTTATTTTAATTAAAATTGTTTCAATTAAAATAAAAGAACAAAAAGAAAAAGAAATGAAATGAAAAAAAGGGAAAAGGAAAACGGGAGGAAAAACCTCCCACTTTCCACCATTAGTGAGTGGGGAAGTGGTGACTTCACCCTCACTCTTCCTTTCGTATAAAAGGGAGGTTCTACCAATTTATTTCAGTGGCTTGAATGTCGGTGGAATGAGTTTCCGAAACTCCAATGAGAAAATCTCTCTCTCGATTTCTCAATTTCCCGTTCAATTATAAGACGGTTCCACAAACCGAGTTCTTAACATCTAGAGGATAGCGAGGAAGACATTTTGGTGTCTACATTTAAGAGGTGTCTTCAAAGGTATGTGTCACGAACTTCCTTTTACTCATGCTTATGTCTTTTCTTTGTTGTAATTATAAAACAAGATCGAAGCACACGCGTTCACGCACTTCTGCTGCAGGATTCGATCCCTTGAATTGGTATCAGAGCCTAGACTCTGCTTTCGATCTTGTTTTGAATAACAAGGAAAAGAATGGTGGGTGTTTCTATCCATTAAAATGTATGTGGTTTGCAAATATATTTTTTCAGTTTTTTGGCATTAGATTTACAGTTTTTTCTGTTGATTCGATCAATGTAAAATGCCGTTGTTTTGGGCATTTAATCTTATAAATCGAGTATGGAAGTTCATGTCCTTTGTGGCAAGTAGTTACTGTGAAAGAGTACTAGATAAGTGAAGAAAAACCATAGAAACCAGGTGGACAGCACCTCGGCGTTGGAGGCGGTGCCTAGGCACTACTAGAGTTGCAGAAACCCGAGAGCTCGAGCTTGCAGCAGTAGGGATAGCACCTAGGCGTTGTTCTATGGTGCCTCGGCGTTGGGTCCGAGCGCCTAAGCCCTGGGCTCGGGTGCCAAGGTGCCAAGTTTTTTTTAATTGTTTTTTTGTTTGATTTTGTTTTTGTTTCGTTTCTTATGGTAAGCCAAAAATCGGTCTATTTTTCTATTTAATTATTATGCATTTTGAATTTATACTTAATTAGTAGCATATGTTGTATAAAGTATGATATATAATTTAAAATCCAATCATAGGTTAAGCATGTTCATGCATCATATGTATATAATAGTTATAATTTAAGATAGTATGTTTTATTTTCTTGATTAATTAATATAAGTGTTTTATTAATTAGATGAAATTAAAGTTGCATTGAGCATGACATTACTTTAATAAATGTAAATGTTATATTTATCTATGTCATTGATGCATGATTACAGTTTCAATTTCTTTAAATTTATGAGTGTTAAAAGTTTGTTGAATAGAGATTAAAGTCTATAATCAATAATTGCATGCAAACCCTAGATCTTCAATAATTAATTTTAAAGTGGTTTGAAATTGATTATATCCTATGTTATATACTTTTTATTTTGGTTTTAAATAGATTTAAAACGACGAAATAAAAGGTTGATAGAACATGCAATTACATCCCAACTCTCAGCACCTGGTACACCTCAACAGAATGGTGTATCAGAAATGAGAAATATAACCATGTTAGTCATGGTTCGATCTATGATGAGCTATGTTCAATTGCCTGCCTCGTTTTGAGATTATGCAATAGAGACTTCAGTATAAATTTTGAACACAGTTCCATAAAAAAAAAAAAATTTGAAACACCTTTTTAACTATGAAGGTGACGTAAATATAATGTACGTCACTTCAAAATTTTGGGATGTCCAGCACATGTGTTAATAACAAACCCGAAGAAACTGGAATCTCGTTCAAAAGTCTGCCTATTCGTAGGTTACCCCAAGGAAACGAGAGGTAGACTCTTATTTGATCCACAAGAAAACAAAGTGTTTGTATCGACAAACGATACATTCTTGGAAGAAGATCACATTAGAGATCGTAAACCACGAAGCAAGGTTGTGTTAAATGAGATTTCCTTGAAGCAGCAAAAACATCAACAAGAGTTGTTGATAAAACTAGCACTTCAAGAAGAGTTGTTGATGGCGCTAGTACATCATGTTAGTCACATCCATATCAAGAGTTGCGAGTGCCTCGACGTAGTGGGAGAGTTACGTCACCACCTGATCATTATGTCGGTTTAACCGAAATCCAGGTCGTCATACCTGATGATGGTGTTGAGGATCCATTGACATATAAAAAGGCAATGAAAGATGTTGATAAGGACAAATAGATCAAAGCTATAGATATTGAAATGGAGTCTATGGGCTTCAATTATGTTTGAGACCTTGTAGATCAACCTGATGAGGTCAAACCTATAGGTTGTAAGTGGATCTACAATAGAAAACGAGATGTCGAAGAAAAGGTACAGACCTTTAAAGCTAGACTCGTAGCAAAGGGTTACACCCAAAGGGAATGGGTGAACTATGAGGAAAAGCTTTTTCCCAATTGCCATGCTAAAGTCTATAAGAATACTCTTGTCCATTGCCACATTTTATGACTATGAAATTTGGCAAATGGATGTCGAGGCTGCTTTTCTGAATGACAATCATGAAGATAGTATTTATATGTCTCAACCAGAAGGGTTCATTAAGCAACGTCAAGAGCAAAAGGTTTGCAAGCTTAAATGATCCATTTATGGATTAAAACAAGCATCTAGATCTTGGAATATAAGATTTGATTTCGCGATCAAGTCTTCTGGTTTTGACCAGAATGTTATGAGCCTTGTGTATACAAGAAGATCATCACAACACTGTAGCTTTCTTTGGTGTTGTATGTGGATGATATCCTACTCATTGGGAATGATGTATGTTTCGTACCCGAAATTATGAAGTGCTCGCAACTGAATTCCAAATGAAAGATTTGGGAGACGCTCAATTTGTTCTGAGGATTCAAATCATAAATAATCAAAAGAATAGAACGATTGCCCTGTCTCAAGCAACTTATATCCACAAAAATGCTTGTTAGATATTCGATGCAAAATTCCAATAAATGTTTACTACCATTCATACATGGAATCTCTCTGTCTAAGGAACAATGTCCCAAGACACCTCAAGAAGTTGAGGATATGGGAAATATTTTATATGCTTCAGCAGTGGGCAACCTGATGTATGGCATGTTGTGTATGTTGGGTGTGTTGCCCTAAACTCGTAGTTTGTAAATATGTAAAAACAAAATGTATATTCAATCAAGTTTTATTCAATAAATTTGTTGTTGAATTCATAGCATTGCATTCTCCAAAATCCAATAAACTAAGCATCCAAGGTTATTATCCTGTAACCGGAACAGTGTATATACTGGGTATATATCTGATATATTAGGTATATATTTGATATACCCATGATATACGAGGTATATATTTTATATACCCCTGACATACGAGTGGATAATGTCCCGTGAATAACCTAAAGAGTCTATAGTATATGGATAAGGCTAGGTACCTTATCCTGGCAACACTATGAATACGACCCACTTTATAAATGTTATAGACGACTCGATCCAGGTCATTCGTGTGGAGACATGCGAGTGAGGGTATCCTATACAATGAGTTTGTATAAGACCGGACTGCGAAATAGCCAATCTTTAGATGTAGCGTCGTTGACGAACAGAATGCTATTTCATAGGATCACCAAACAACTCATTCCCAATCCCGAGTGAGTTATGGACTCCTGCCCGTGAGGGTTAGTCCTTTGATATGTATGGGTGAGAGTGTCCAGAGTTGCCGACTCAATATTCCTACCATTTTGGGGACGAGACCGAGTGGGGAGTTGGGGACATAACTTCACAAGATGGAATTCACTTCTCGCCGACTTTAGGAGAGTAGATGAGTGTTCTCTTAAATACTGACTCCGGGACTTGAACAAGGGGCCACACCCTCTCATTGGCTCGAGAAGGACTCCCGGTTATTGGTCGGACCATAACCGGGTTGTTCATTGAAGGAGAAGTGGTATTTAAGGAGTAAGATGTAACTTAGGGGTAAAACGGCAATTTGACCCAACTTGAGTTACGAGCAATCGTGAAGCATTGACTTGCCATTAATGGTCGTATATCTATGGACATGAAAACATTCTGCAGTGAGAAGAGTGCAACTGCGGGTCTTTAGTGGAGTGTCCAGTAGTTAACGAATGTTGATTACCTCGGTCAATGAGTTTGACCGATTAATCTCGTATCGTTGGAGCTTCTGATCTGTTGGTCCATTAGGTCCCCTTGCTTGCTCATAACGGGTAAAAGAGGATCAAGTTTTTGGAAGAATTTGAACTGTTCAAATTTAATAAGGGATTATATGTATATTGATACATTATAATATATAGTTAATTCTAAATTAAAACTATATATTATGAGAGAAATTATTTGAATGAGATTTAAATAAAATTAATATGAATAAGATTCATATTAAATCTATAGGTTAAAAATAATGTGCATAAGATGTACATTAGAACTATAGTTATACGAGAGAAATGCTATAGAATATGATTCTAATTATGAGATAAATAATTAAGTGTTAATTATTTGATATATATACATATATATATATATATATTAATTAATTATTAATTAGATTATTAATTTATTAATATTTATTAATTAATATGATTAATTAATTATTTATATATATATATATTAATTATTAATATTAATATTAAAATTAATATTAAACTCCCGTGCAAAATTACAAGGGAGTGGGCAGTTAAGTGACGTGGGGTAACTTCCCACGTCACTATCTCTTTGTTATCCTTTCCATTTTGCAGTTTTGCAAAATACAAAATAGAGATAACAAAGATAGTACTCCCAAAACTCTCTCAAGCTTTTCTCTCTCAAATTATCCCTAAGAATCCAAACGGTGCTCCCACAAGCATGATCTCGAGACCTAAGAGGATAGCAAGGAAGATTCGGTGGTGGTGTTCGGGTGGAAATCGTTGAGGAAAAGTTCTTCAAATGTAAGTTTCCCCTGTATTTTATTGTTTGCACTTTTATTTTGTTTTCTCAAAAAATCATGAACGATGATCCGCTTTCGCTCTAGGATTCACATCCCATCAATTGGTACCAGAGCTGCATTGATGTTCTGATTTTTTGGGAGCAAAATCAATGTCCATGGTGGGTGTTTTCCTATTTTCGAAATATGGGTTTGCGGGTTGGAAGTTTCCCTGTTTTTGGCATCTAGATAGCTTTTTCCTTCTTGATTTCATAATGTAACAGCCCGGTGTTTTGGGCATTGAGTTTCTGTATTGATTCTGTAAGTCCAGGTCGCTCGAAAGTCGTTCATGGCATCGGTTTGGGCAAAAAGTTGCAGAAAACAGCAAAGAATACGAAGTAGACCGCGCAGACAGCGCCATGGCTGTATGCAGCAATGCCATGGCGCTGCATAGCAAAAAGCCGCAGCAGCAGCGCCGTGGCGCTGCCTTTAGACGCCGAGTGTTTTTCAGTGTCTTTCCGCGGCTCCGGTTTGCGATTCGAGGGCGGTTTCAGTCGTTTTCTTGTTTTCTATTTTTTATTTTTTTGCTTTCTTAGGGTGCCAAAAACGAGCCAACTTTGCTATTTAATTATTTTATGCATTATGAATGTATATTTTAATTAAAAGCATATTGCATATTGTATGCCATATAGTTTTAAAATCCCACCATAGGTTACATGCATAATATGTATGTTTGATATATAGTATGTATGTATCATCATGCATCATATAGTTATAAATCTTATAATGTATGAATGCATGTTTTATTTTCATGATTAATATAAGTGTTGTATTAATTAGATGGAAATAATGTTGCATTGAGCATGACATTACTTTCATTAATATAATTGTTATATTGATGTATGCTTACAATGCATGATTATAGTTTTAATTTCTTAAATTTAATAAGACTTATAAAATGTGGTAGATAGAAATTAAAATCTATAATAAATAATTACATGCAAACATAGGGTCTAAGTTAATTAATTTTAAAGGGGTTTAAAATTAATTAGACCTTAGGTTATATCTTCTAATATGATTAGCGGGTAGTCTTTTATTTTATTTTAACTAGGATTAAAATGAAATGGTAAAAGACTAAATATAAAATATTGCCTATAAGGGAATGCTGTCTAAGGAAGGTTCTGTCTAGGTTGAGGTATTTAAGCTGACCTTAAGGGAACACCTCTACCTGGGAACCGACCTGGGTTTGAATAAGTCAGAAATTTATATACATGCAATAATGTCGTTGGTTTATTAAAATGTTTAATGAACTAAAACATTAATGTACAACTAGCAATATAATAGTTATATTCGGCCGACTAAAAATTCACTTAGTTAATTTCACTTAGCCGGGATTTATTTAAGTAATATACCCTAGTCTTAGAATATTAAGTGGGAACAAAAGAGAATATGTAATATACAGCGGTTATATTTGATATACAAAGTATATATAACATACTTTTCTCTCTCTCACACATTCTCCTTTATATTCACACTTTGAGCTCCATGCTCGGCCTCGTGTTGCCCTGGCCGTGGTCTCCCTACGAAAGGTGTTTTCATGGTTCAATATCGAGGTGAATGGAGATAGTATTCATAGTAAGTGGGAGGAGGACGTGTAACAACACATCCTGCGGTCTCCGCCATTAGTTTGCACCTTGAGGTTTCATACATGACCTGCGTGTCGTCCCTGAGCGACCATCCTAACGGAAGGTTCATTGTATGAAATCAAAACCAAGGCAAACTCCAGAAATTGATAGGAGTCTCTTAAGTTTTGCTCCAATATTTTCCTTCCCTACGGCAGAATTATTGGGGTGGACCTCTGAGGTCCGAAATGATGGGTCACACTTACGGGGAGTTGTTATGTTAGTTAGAAATTTCCTGACCAAATAAACGATGACTAGAGTTTATAGGAATAAGAGTTATTCTGGTGAAAAATTTAGTTGAGCGCGTCTCAATTCAGTGAATGAGTACCTGTCTTCCCGACAGTGGTTGTTGCTTTAAATCACTGAAGCGTCCTTGCAAAACAATTTTGTTAGGGTGCTTAATTAATTTTGCTAAAATTTGGTTGGGTTTAAAGACTAATGTATGAAACTGATATAGGTTGTTTTTACTTTTAGCATGTCTGCTTCCATTATTGCACTCCTAGCCGCTCAAAAACTTAACGGCGAGAATTACAAACAATAGAAATTGAATCTAAACACTATTCTCATGATAGATGATCTTAGGTTCGTCTTGCAAGAGGATTGTCGTCAAGCTCCTGCGCCTAACGCCACTATGGTGGTGCGCAACGCCTATGACAGGTGGATCAAGGCCAATGACAAGGCCAAGGTCTACATCCCTGCGACCATATCTGATGTGCTTGCCAAGAAGCACGAGGACACGGTTACAGCTAAGGAGATCATGGACTCGCTGCAGAGCATGTTTGGACAACCGTCCTCACAGGCTCGACATGAAGCTCTTAAGTTCGTTTACAACTCCCGCATGAAAAAGGGCTCCTCAGTGCGAGAACACATTCTCAACCTGATGGTCCACTTCAACGTGGCTGAGTCGAACGCGGCTGTCATAGACGAGTAGAGTCACGTCAGCATTATTCTGGAGTCTCCTCCGAAGAGTTTCCCGCCATTCCGCAGTAATGCGGTTATGAATAAGCTTGAGTACACTCTTACCACGCTCTAAAACAAGCTGCAGACCTACCAGTCTCTTATGAACAGTAAGGGACAAGAAGGGGAGGCAAACGTTGCCACCTCAAAAAGGTTCAACCGAGGTTCGTCCTCTGGAACCAAGTCTGCGCCCTCTTCTTCTGGAAGTAAGACTTTTAAGAAGAAGAAGGCTGCTGGTAAGGGGTCTAAACCTGACTCCACTGCTGCCGCTGCCAAGAAAGGCAATGCCAAGGTTGTAGAGAAAGGAAAGTATTTCCACTGCAATATGAACGGGCATTGGAAGCCCAACTGCCCAAAATATTTGGCTTAAAATAAGAAAGCCAACGAAGGTAAATATGATTTACTTGTTTTGGAAACATGTTTAGTGGAGAACGATGATTCCGCCTGGATACTGGATTCAGGAGCCACTAATCACGTTTGTTCTTCATTTCTGGGATTTAGTTCCTGGAGGCAGCTTGACGCTGGAGAGATGATTCTCAAGGTCGAAACGGGAGAGGTTGTCTCAACTGTTGCGGTAGGGAAGCTCAAGTTGTTTACAAACAAGAATATGTATATATTATTAGATAATGTGTACGTAGTTCCTAAAATTAAAAGGAACTTAATTTCAGTTTCTTGTTTGTTAGAACATTTGTATTTCATTTTATTTAATTTGAATGAAGCGTTCATTTCAAGAAATGGTGATAATATTTGTTATGCTTTGCTTCAGAACAACTTGTATGTGCTAAGACGACCATAACTAAGGCAATTTTAAATACCGGTTGTTTAAGAATACTAGAACTCAAAGTAAAAGGCAAAAGGATTCTAACAAAGAAAATACCTTTCTTTGGCACTTAAGATTAGGTCACATTAATCTCAATAGGATTGGGAGGTTGGTCAAGAATGACATTCTAAGTGAGTTAGAAGATGATTCTTTACCACCATGTGAGTCTTGTCTTGAAGGCAAGATGACTAAAAGACCTTTTACTAGAAAATGTTATAGAGCCAAAGAGCCCTTAGAACTTATACATTCAGACCTTTGTAGTCCGATGAATGTTAAAGCTCGAAGAGGGTATGAATACTTCATCTCTCTTATAGATGATTATTCAAGGTATGGTTATTTATACCTAATGCAACATAAGTCTGAAGCCCTTGAAAAGTTCAAGGAGTACAAGACTGAAGTTTAAAATCAATTAGGTAAAATCATTAAAACACTTCGATCAGATCGAGATGCAGAGTATATGGACTTGAGATTCCAGTACTATATGATAGAACATGGAATCACGTCCCAACTCTTATCCCCTGGTACACTTCAACAAAACGGTGTATCAAAAAGGAGAAACAGAACCCTGTTGGGCATGGTTCGATCAATGATGAGCTATGCTTAGTTGCCTAGCTCGTTTTGGGGTTACGCAGTGGAGAATGCGGTTTATATTTTGAACGTAGTTTCGTCAAAGAGTATTTCTGAAATACCCTTTGATCTATGGAACGGTCGTAAAGCTAGTTTACATCATTTCCGCATTTGGGGATGCCCGACACATATGCTCATGACTAACCCAAAGAAACTGGAGTCTCGTTCAAAAGTATGCCTATTCGTAGGTTACCCTAAAGAGACGAGAGGTGGTCCATTCATTGATCCTCAAGAAAAGAAAGTTTTTGTATCGACAAATGCCACTTTCTTGGAAGAAGACCACGTTCGAGATCAGAAACCACTGAGTAAGGTAGTGATTAACGAGACTTTGAAAGAGTCTACGAACACGTCAACAAGAGTTGTTAATCAAACTGGCACCACAACAAGAGTTGTTCATGAAGCCAGTACATCACGTCAGTCACATCCACATTAAGTATTGAGGGTGCCTTGACGTAGTGAGAGGGTTCGTTCACAACCTAACCGTTATGTGGGTTTAACTGAAACCTAAGTTTTCATACCTGATGATGGCGTCGAGGATCCATTGACCTACAAAAACGCAATGGAAGATACTGACAAGGACAAATGGGTCAACGCAATGGACCTGGAAATGGAGTCAATGTACTTCAATTCCGTTTGGGAACTTTTAGATCAACCTGACGGGGTAAAACCCATAGGGTGCAAATGCATCTATAAGCGAAAACGAGACGTTGAAGGAAAGGAATAGACCTATAAGGCAAGACTTGTGGCAAAAGGCTACATACAAAAGGAAGGGGTGGACTATGGCGCCGCCCTTAGGCGCCCAGGCGCTGTCCCGGGTGTTTTTCGGTGCGTTTCCGTGGTTTCAGTATACGCTTCGAGGGCGGTTGTAGTCGTTTTCTCTTTTTTGTATCATTTTGCTTTCTTAGGGTGTCAAAAACCGTTCCAACTTTGCTATTTAATTATTTTATGCATTATGAATGTATATTTTAATTAAAATCATATTGCATATTGTATGCCATATAGTTTTAAAATCCCACCATAGGTTACATGCATAATATGTATGTTTGATATATAGTATGTATGTATGGTCATGCATCATATAGTTATAAATGTTATAATGTATGAATGCATGTTTTTATTTTCATAATTAATATAAGTGTTGTATTAATTAGATGAAAATAAAGTTGCATTGAGCATGATATTACTTTGGATAATAGAATTGTTATATTAATGTATGCTTACAATGCATGATTATAGTTTTAATTTCATAAATTTTATAAGAGTTATAAAATGTGGTAGATAGAAATTAAAATCTAAAATAAAGAATTGCATGCAAACATAAGGTCTAAGTTTATTAATTTTAAAGGGGTTTAAAATTAATTAGACCTTAGGTTATATCTTCTAATGTGATTCGGGGGTAGTCTTTTATTTTGTTTTAACTAGGTTTAAAATGAAATGATAAAAGACTAAATATAAAATATTGCCTATAAGGGAACCCTGTCTAAGGAAGGTTCAGTCTAGGTTGAGGTATTTAAGCTGACCGTGAAGGAACACCTCTACTTGGGAACCGACCTAGGGGTTGAATTAGTCAATATTTTATATACATGCAATAATGTCGTCGGTTTATTAAAGTGTTTAGTGAACTAAAACATTATTGTACAACTACCAATATAATAGTTATATTGGGCCGACTAAAACATCACTTAGTTATTTTCACTTAGTCGGGATTTATCTGAGTAATATACCCTAGTCTTAGAATACTAAGTGGGAGCTAAAGAGAATATGTAATATACAACGTATATATTTGATATACAAGGTATATATAACATAGTTTCTTCTCTCTATCACGTTCTCCTTTATATTCACACTGTGAGTTCCATGCTCGGCCTCGTGTCTCCCTGGGCACAGCCTCCCTACGGAAGGTGAATGAAGGACGTAAGACAACACATCCTGCGGTCTCCGCCATTGGTTTGCAGCGTGAGGTTTCATACATAACCTGCGTGCCGTCTTGGAGCGACCATCCCTACGGAAGGTTCATTGTATGAAATCAAAAGCAAGGCAAACTCCAGAAATGGATAGGGGTCTCTTAGGTTTTGCTCCAATATTTTCCTTCCCTACGGCAGGATTATTGGGGTGGACCTCTGAGGTCCGAAATGATGGGTCACACTTATGGGGAGTTGTTATGTTAGTTAGAAATTTCCTGACCAAATAAACGATGACTAAAGTTTATAGGAATAAGAGTTATCCTGGTATAAAATTTAGTTGAGAGCGTCTCAATTCAGTGAATGAGTACCTGTCTTCCCGACGGTGGTTGTTGCTCTAAATCACTGAAGCGTCGTTGCAAAACAATTTTGTTAGGGTGCTTAATTACTTTTGCTAAAATTTGGTTCGGTTTAAAGACTAATGCATGAAACTGATATAGGTTGTTTTTACTTTCAGCATGTCTGCTTCCATTATTGCACTCCTAGCCGCTCAAAAACTTAACGGCGAGAATTACAAACAATAGAAATCGAATCTAAACACTATTCTCATGATAGATGATCTTAGGTTCGTCTTGCAAGAGGATTGTCCTCAAGCTCCTGCGCCTAACGCCACTATGGCTGTGCGGAACGCCTATGATAGGTGGATCAAAGCCAATGACAAGGCCAAGGTCTACATCCTTTCGAGTATATCTGATGTACTTGCCAAGAAGCACGAGGACACAGTTACCGCTAAGGAGATCATGGACTCGCTGCAGAGCATGTTTGGACAACCGTCCTCACAGGCTCGACATGAAGCTCTTAAGTTCGTTTACAACT
This sequence comes from Momordica charantia, assembly GCF_013281855.1. Classification (NCBI taxonomy): domain Eukaryota; kingdom Viridiplantae; phylum Streptophyta; class Magnoliopsida; order Cucurbitales; family Cucurbitaceae; genus Momordica; species Momordica charantia. Next base: position 17,381,810 of record NW_028275160.1, read on the forward strand.
CCCGCATGAAGAAGGGCTCCTCAGTGCGAGAACACGTTCTCAACCTGATGGTCCACTTCAACGTGGCTGAGTCGAACGCGGCTGTCATATACGAGTAGAGTCAGGTCAGCTTTATTCTGGAGTCTCCTCCGAAGAGTTTCCCGCCATTCCACAGTAATGCGGTTATGAATAAGCTTGAGTACACTCTTACCACGCTCTGAAACGAGCTGCAGACCTACCAGTCTCTTATGAACTGTAAGGGACAAGAAGGGGAGGCAAACGTTGCCACCTCAAAAAGGTTCAACCGAGGTTCATCCTCTGGAACCAAGTCTGCGCCCTCTTCTTCTGGAAGTAAGACTTTTAAGAAGAAGAAGGCTGCTGGTAAGGGTTCTAAACCTTACTCCGCTGCTGATGCTGCTAAGAGAGGCAAGGGCAAGGTTGCAGAGAAAGGAAAGTGTTTCCACTGCAATATGGACGGGCATTGGAAGCGCAACTGCCCAAAGTACTTGGCCGAAAAGAAGAAAGCCAATGAAAGTAAATATAATTTACTTGTTTTGGAAACATGTTTAGCGGAGAACGATGACTCCGCCTGGATATTGGATTCAGGAGCCACTAATCACGTTTGTTCTTCATTTAAGGGAATTAGTTCCTGGAGGCTGACTTTCAAGGTCAGAACGGGGGAGGTCGTCTCAACTGGGGCTGTAGGGGAGCTCAAGTTGTTTACAAATAAGAATATGTATATATTATTCGATAATGTGTACGTGGTTCTGAAAATTAAAAAGAACTTAATTTCAGTTTCTTGTTCGTTAGAACATATGTATTCCATTTCATTTCAATTGAATGAAGCATTCATTTCGAGAAATGGTGTTAATATTTGTTCTACTTTGCTTGAAAACAACTTGTATGTGCTAAGACCAACATAACTAAAGCAGTTTCAAATACCGAGTTGTTTAAAAATGCTAGAACTCAAAATAAAAGCCAAAAAGTTTCTCAAAAAGAAAATACCTATCTTTGGCACTTAAGATTAGGAAACATTAATCTCAATAGGATTGGGAGGTTGGTTAAGGATGACATTTTAAGTGACTTAGAAGACAATTCTTTACCACCATGTGAGTCTTGTCTTCAAGGCAAGATGACTAAAAGACCTTTTACTGGAAAAGGTTATCGAGCCAAAGAGCCCTTAGAACTTTTACATTCAGACCTTTGTGGTCCGATGAATGTTAAAGCTCGAGGAGGGTATGAATACTTCATCTCTTTTATAGATGATTATTCAAGGTATGATTATTTATACCTAATGCAACATAAGTTTGAAGCCCTTGAAAAGTTCAAGGAGTACAAGATTGAAGTTGAAAATCAATTAGGTAAAACCATTAAAACACTTCGATCATATCAGAGTGGAGAGTATATGGACTTGAGATTCCAGGACTATATCATAAAACATGGAATTACGTCCCAACTCTCAGCCTCTGGTACACCTCAACAAAACGGTGTATGAGAAAGGAGAAACAGAACCCTGTTGGACATGGTTCGATCAATGATGAGATATGCTTAGTTGCCTAACTGGTTTTGGGGTTACGCAGTGGAGACTGCGGTTTATTTTTTTAACGTAGTTTCATCAAAAAGTGTTTCTGAAACACCCTTTGAGCTATGGAAGGGCCGTAAAGCTAGTTTACGTCATTTCCGCATTTGGGGATGCCCGGCACACGTGCTCATGACTAACCCAAAGAAACTGGAACCTCGTTCAAAAGTATGCCTATTCGTAGGTTACCCTAAAGAGACGAGAGGTGGTCTATTCTTCAATCCTCAAGAAAATAGAGCGTTTGTATCGACAAATGCTACTTTCTTGGAGGAAGACCATGACCGAGATCATAAACCACGTAGTAAGGTTGTGATTAACGACATTTCCGAAGAGGCTACAAACACGTCAAAAAGAGTCGTTGATCAAACTGGCACTACAACAAGAGTTGTTGATGAAGCCAGTACATCACGTTAATCATATCCACCTCAAGTGCTGAGGGTGCCTCGACGTAATGGGAGGATTGTGTCACAACTTGACCGCTACGTGGGTTTAACTGAAACCCAAGTTGTCATACCTGATGACGGCGTCGAGGATCTATTGACCTACAAAAAGGCAATGGAAGATACTGACAATGACAAATGGGTCAAAGCAATGGACCTAGAAATGGAGTCGATGTACTTCAATTCGGTTTGGGAACTTGTAGATCAACCTGACGGGGTAAAACACATAGGGTGCAAATGATCTATAAGCGAAAACGAGATGGCAGAAGGAAAAGTACAAACTTTTAAGGCGAGACTTGTGGCAAAAGGCTACACATAAAGGGAAGGGGTGGACTATGAAGAAACCTTCTCCCCTGTAGCTATGCTCAAATCCATTAGAATACTTTTGTCCATTGCCACATATTATGACTATGAGATATGGCAAATGGACGTCAACACTGCTTTTCTGAATGGCAATCTTGAAGAAAGTATTTATATGTCTCAACCCGAAAGGTTCATAGCTCAAGGTCAAAAGCAAAAGGTTTGCAAGCTTAAACGGTCCATATATGGACTGAAACAAGCATCTCGATCTACGATCAAATCTTATGGTTTTGACAAAAACGTTGATGAGCCTTGTGTATACAAGAAGGTCGTCAACAACACTGTAGCCTTCTTAGTGTTGTACGTGGATGATATCCTACTCATTGGGAATGATGTAGGATACCTCATTGACATAAAGAAGTGACTAGCGACTGAGTTTCAAATGAAGGATTTGGGAGAAGCTCAGTATGTTCTTGGCATCAAAATTCGAAGGGATCGCAAGAACAGAACGTTAGCATTGTCTCAAGCAACATATATCTACAAGATGCTTGTTTGATATTCGATGCAAAATTCCAAGAAAGGTTTATTACCCTTCAGGCATGGAATTCATCTGTCTAAGGAACAATGTCCTAAGACACCTCAAGAAGTTGAGGATATGAGACGTATACCCTACGCTTCAGCAGTGGGCAGCCTGATGTACGCTATGCTGTGCACGAGGCTTGACATTTGCTATGCGGAAGGGATGGTCATTTGTTAGATACCAATCCAACCCAAGATATGATCATTTGACTGTTGTTAAGGGAATCCTCAAGTATCTTAGGAAAACGAGGGACTCCAAGCTCGTGTATGGCGCTAAGGATTTGATCCTTACAGGATACACTGACTCTGACTTCCAAACAGACAAGGATTCAAGAAAATCCACGTCGGGGTCAGTATTCACTCTTAACGGAGGAGCGGTAGTTTGGCGAAGCATCTAACAAGGATGCATCGCTGACTCCACCATTGAGGCTGAGTACGTTGCAGCTTGTGAAGCAGCAAAATAGGCGGTTAGGCTTAGAAAGTTCTTGACAGATTTGGAAGTCGTTCCAAACAGGAACTTGCCCATCACAGTTTATTGTGATAACAGTGGTGCTGTGGCAAATTCTAAAGAACCTCGAAGCCACAAGAGAGACAAACACATTGAAAGGAAGTACCATCTTATACGGGAGATAGTGCAACGAGGAGATGTGATTGTCACAAAGATTGCTTCCGAGCACAATATTACTGATCCTTTTACGAAGGCACTCACGGCTTTGTACAATTAGTCTAGGGCAAGTGGGAGAAATGTAATGGGTATAGTGTATGCCCTAGTTTATTGTATTTTCCCTTTGCTTTATGATAATGTACACCCCACTCGAGTTTAGTTCAAGTGCGAGTTTGTTGGGTGTGTTGCCCTAAACTTGTAGTTTGTATTTGTGTAAAAACAAATGTATATTCAATAAAGTTTTATTCAATAAATTTGTTGTTGAATTCATAGCATTGCATTGTCCAAAATCCAATAAACTAAACATCTGAGGTTATTTTAGTGTAACCGGGACAGTATATGTACTGGGTATATATTTGATATACTGGGTATCTATTTGATATACCCCTGATATACAAGGTATATATTTGATATACCCTGATATACAAGTGGATAATGTCCCGTGAATAACCTAAAGGGTCTATAGTATATGGATAAGGTTAGGTACCTTATCCTGGCAACACTATGGATACGGCTCACTCTGTAAAGGTTACAGATGACTCGATCCAGGTCGTTCGTGTGGAGATGTGCGAGTGAGGGTATCCTATCCAATGAGTTTGTATAAGACCGAACCACAAAATAGCAAATCTTTAGATGTAACACCATTAACTAATAGATTGCTGTTTCTTAGGATGACCAGGCAACTCATTCTCAATCCTTAGTGAGTTATGGACTCCTGCTCGTGAGGGCTCGTCCTTTGATCTGTATGGGTGAGAGTGGCCCGAGTTGCCGACTCAATATTTCTACCATTTTGGGGACGAGATCGAGTGGGGAGCTGGGAACATAACTTCACAAGATGAAATTCACTCCTCCCCGACTTTAGAGGAGTAGATGAGTGTTCTCTTAAATGCTGACTCCGGGACATGAACAAGGGGCCCCACCTCTCATTGGCCCGAGAGGGACTTCCGGTTATTGGTCGGACCATAATCGGGTTGTTCATTAGAGGAGCAATGGTATTTAAGGAGTAAGATGTAACTCAGGGGTAAAACGGTAATTTGACCCAACTTGAGTTACGAGCACTAGTGAAGGATTGACTCGTCATTAATGGTCGTATATCCATGGACACGAAAACATTCTGCAGTGAGAAGAGTGCAATTGCGGGTCTTTATTGGAATGACCTGTAGTTAACGAATCTTGATTAACTTGGTCAATGAGTTTGACCGATTAATCTTGCATCGTTGGAGCTTCTGATCTGTAGGTCCATTAGGTCCCCTTGCTAGCTCATAACGGGTAAAACGAGGATCAAGTTTTTTGAAGAATTTGAACTGTTCAAATTTAATAAGGGATTATATGTATATTGATACATTATAATATATAGTTAATTCTAAATTAAAACTATATATTATGAGAGAAATTATTTGAATGAGATTTAAATAAAATTAATATGAATAAGATTCATATTAAATCTATAGGTTAAAAATAATGTGCATAAGATGTACATTAGAACTATAGGTTATACGAGAGAAATGCTATAGAATATGATTCTAATTATGAGATAAATAATTAAGTGTTAATTATTTGATATATATACATATATATATATATATTAATTAGATTATTAATTTATTAATATTTATTAATTAATTATTATATATATATTTATTATATATATATATTATATATATAATTAATATTAATATTAATAATAATATTATTATTATTATTATTATATTATTAATATTTAATTCCCCAGCAAAATTTCAGGGGAGTGGGCAGTTAAGTGACGTGGGATAACTCCCCACGTCACTGTTTTTTTGTTCTTCCTCTTTTGCAGTTCTGCAAAATACAGAGGGACAGGACAAAAAGAAAAACATAGAACTCTCATCTCTCTCAAGCTCTCTCAAGCTCTCTCAATACTCCCTCTCATTCCAAACGAGGTGCTCCCACAAGCACGGTCTCGAGACCCAAGAGGATAGCGAGGAACACACTGTGGTGGTGTTCGAGTGGAAACCGTTGAAGAAACGTTCTTCAAAGGTAATGTTCTCCCTTGTGTTTTTCTTCTTGCACATTGTGACTTTGTTTCCCAAATTTCACAAACAACGGTCTGCTTCCGCTCCGCGATTCACATCCCTTCATAAAGGCTTGGTACCTTATCCTAGCAACACTATAGATACGGCCCACTTTGTAAATGTTACAGACGACTCGATCCAGGTCGTTCGTGTGGAGACATGCGAGTGAGGGTATCCTATACAATGAGTTTGTATAAGACCGGACTGCGAAATAGCCAATCTTTAGATGTAACGCCGTTGACTAACAGATTGCTATTTCATAGGATGACCAAACAACTCATTCTCAATCCTGAGTGAGTTATGGACTCCTGCCCGTGAGGGTTCGTCATTTGATATGTATGGGTGAGAGTGACCTGAGTTGCTGACTCAATATTCCTACCATTTTGGGGACGAGACCGAGTGTGGAGCTGGGAACATAACTTCACAAGATAGAATTCACTTCTCGCCGACTTTAGGAGAGTAGATGAGTGTTCTCTTAAATGCTGACTCCGGAACTTGAACAAGGTGCCCCACCCTCTCATTGGCACGAGTGAGACTTCCGGTTATTGATCGAACCATAACTTGGTTGTTCATTAGAGGTAGTGGTATTTGAGGAGTAAGATGTAACTCAGGGATAAAACGGTAATTTGACCCAACTTGAGTTACGAGCACTCGTGAAGGATTGACTTGTCATTAATGGTCGTATATCCATGGACAAGAAAACATTATGCAGTGAGAAGAGTGCAACTGCGAGTCTTTAGTGGAGTGACCCGTAGTTAAAGAATGTTGATTACCTCGGTAAATGAGTTTGATCGATTAATCTCGTATCATCGATTAATCTAGTAGGTCCATTAGGTCCCCTTGCTAGCTCATAACAGGTAAAATGAGGATCAAGTTTTTGGAAGAATTTAAACTGTTCAAATTACTTAAGGGATTATATGTATATTGATACGTTATAATACATAGTTAATTCTAAATTAAAACTATATATTATGAGACAAGTTATTTGAATGAGACTCAATTAAAATTAATATGAATAAGATTAATATTAAAACTATAGGTTAAAAGTAATGTGCATAAGATGTACATTAGAACTAAAGGTTATGTGAGAGAAATGCTATAGAATATGATTCTATTTACGTGATAAATAATTAAGGGTTAATTATTTATTTGATATATATATTAATTATTTACATATATATATTAATTATATATATATATATTAATTATTTACATATATATATTAATTATATATATATATTAATTATTTACATATATATATATTTTAATTATATATATATATATTAATTATTATATATATATTAATTATTTACATATATATATTAATTATATATATATATATATTAATTATTATATATATATTTATCTATTAATATTAATATTAAACTCCCCTGCAAAATTGCATGAGAGTGAGCAGTTAAGTGACGTGGGGTAACTCCCCACGTCACTATCTTTTTGTTATCCTTTCCATTTTGCAGTTCTGCAAAATACAGAATAGAGATAACAAAGGTAGTACTCCCAAAACTCTCTGAAGCTTTTTTTCCTCAAATTCTCCCTAAGAATCCAAACGGTGCACCCACAAGCACGATCTCGAGACCGAAGAGGATAGTAAGGAAGATTCGATGGTGGTGTTCAGGTGGAAATCGTTGAAGAAAAGTTCTTCAAATGTAAGTTTCCCCTGTATTTTCTTCTTTGCACTTTTATTTTGTTTTCTCAAAAAATTATGAACGAAGATCCGCTTCCGCTCCGGGATTCACATCCCATCAGTGTACTAGGCCAGACATTTGCTATGCAGTAGGGATTGTCAGTAGGTATCAATCCAATCTAGTATATGATCACTAGACTGCCGTTAAGGGAATCCTCAAGTATCTTAGGGAAACGAGGAACTATATGCTTGGTGACCATGGTGATGGGACGGAGGAGACGTGACGAGCAAGGACCATAAGCTGCGTAGTTACCTTTGCCTAGCTTAAGTTTTAGATGGTTAAGACCGTTTGTTTGGTCGATAGTCTATTTGATCTTATCTGAATAATTGGGAGGTTCCCACTTGTTATTTATTTTATTTTATTTCGGGATAGGTGTTTATTTTAGTCTTCTTCATTCATTGAGTTTTGCCTAGTTGGAATAATAAATTTGCGTCGTGAGATTGTCCACGGATGTTGTTGATCGATACTCTATGAAATTGATTTATTGTTAAGTTGATGAGGGGTGAAACTTGATTTTATATAATTATTGCACAGGGAGTTGACATCTCGTGTTTGGCGTTAAATTTAAACAGTTGGGTAGTTAACGTGACCTAGACGTGTGTGGAAAATTCTGGATCGTTACACTTAGCCTTAACTCCCACCTTTCTCAAATTCTTCAAAAACGTGGAAATTTAAGAACAACACTCTCTGGGTCCAGAAGATTACAAACAAGAGAGGAGTTTTTGCGGAGGTGATGAAGCTTGAAAGTAATGGGAGAAAGCAGAACATTGTCATCCCTTTAGCAGAAAATAGTGAAGGCTGGAAGAAGTGGTAAACCTAATTAAAGGGTTCTCCCCTATTCAGGATAACATGTTTCTGGCAAAGTCTAAACCCAGGAATGAAATGGAAGAGGAAGTGAGACGACGCCCAGATGAGGTGAAGAATAAGGCCCCCTCAGATCTGAGGGAAGGTTTCTCCCATGTGGAAATAACAAGAAAAGCGGTAGATAAACTTCCCTCACTAAGAAAGATGAAGAATACTATGGATAATAGGCATCACAAATGCGTTGATGGAAAAGTCGAGCTTCTTTGAAACTGTTTGGAACGCCACTATAGTGGTAACACGCCAAAATTTTCACGATAGCCGGCACAAAGTGAAAACGACTCTAGTAAGGAGAACTTCATTACAATCTCATAGCCCACTTCGATAGAATAGACTGGAGAGGACCTTGCTCTCACTAAGAGCCTGGTGGACAGTGACCCAGCCATAAAGAAATTCAACAACATCTTGGGAAAAGCTAACCTGGAGCTGATGGTGGTGCCGAAGAGAGTAAAGGAGTTGCCCAGCTAAAGAAATCATTGAAAGTTAATATACAGCTGAAAAAGCTGGCCACTTCAATAAACTATGAAAAGGGTCGTAGAGCAAATGAGATGGAGGGCTCTAACCATGTCTTATGAAGATAGTCTCCTAGAATGTCAAAGGCTTAGGCACGGCTAAAAAAAGATGCCTGGTGAAAGAAAGGCTCGTGAACTCAAGATCGAACATAGTCATCCTTCAAGAAACAAAACGTAGTGTAGTAGATAGAAGATCGATGAAAGACTTATGGAGTACTCGTTCTATTGGCTGGTCTTTCCAAGCAACTGAAGGCTCCTTTGGGGTATCCTTATTCTCCAAGATGAAAACACTTGCTCGGTGGTGGACTCCTGTGTGAGTACGTTCTCTCTTTTGAAGGTGACTTCAATGTCACTAGATGGATTCACGAGAAATCTTCGGGAGGAACTGTGACTAGAAGTAAAAGGAATTTTTATAAAGTCGTGGAGGAGCTGGAGCTAGTAGATTTACCCATGTTAAATGGTAGCTTTAGTTGGACATATGGAAGGGAAGATCAAGTTTTCACCCTATTCAATAGATTCCTGGTTAGTAAGAGCTGGCTAGAGACGTTTAAAGCTTCAAGAGTGGTCAAATTGGCACGTTTAACGTCAAACCATTTCCCTATAACACTGGAGATTGGTTCTTTCAGATGGGGCCCAATGCCTTTTCGTTTTGAAAACATGTGGCTGGACCACTTGAACTTTCTGGCGACGTTTGAGGACTAGTGGAAGGTTGGCCAGGCTTCCGTTTTATCAAGAAATTGAAAGTGATGAAGATGTATCTGAGAAGGTGGAACAAAGAAACCTTTGGTTTATTAAAGACACAGAAGGAAACTATTGAAGGTGAAATTAATGGCCTTGACATTAAAGAACAACGAAGGGCTCTCTCTGATGCTGATTTTAGGAGAAGAGTTTAGCTAAGAGTACAGCTAGAGGAGGTGACTTTGAAAGAAGATAGATGATGGAAGCAAAAATGTAAAGCTAGTTGGCTTAAGGATGCCGATGAAAATTCGAAGCTCTTACACAGATATGCAAATGCCAAACTGAAGAAGAGCCTGATCACAGAAATTCAAAATGAGAATGGCATTAGCCTGATAGAGGAAGAAGATATAGTGAGCCAGTTTGTTTCCTCCTACAAAAAGTTGTATACGAGATCTGGCAAGTGCCTCTGTCCACTAAATATAAATTGGAAACCTTTAGCCCAAGAGCTAAGTGATAAGCTAGAACTACCGTTTACTGAGGATGAAATAAAGGCTACAATAGATGATTGTGGAAATGATAAAGCTCCGGGCCCGGATGGATTCACAGGAGAGTTTATGAAAAAGTCATGGAACGTCATTAAAGATGATGTTCTAAGGGTGTTCCACGATTTTTTCAACACCGAAAATGTGAACTCTTGTGTCAATGAAACTTATATTTGCTTAATACCAACGAAAGAGAGAGCCACAAAGGTGTCGGATTATAAACCCATCGGTCTAGTCACAAGCTTATACAAAGTGTTGGCCAAAGTTCTTGCTAGAAGAATGAGAGAAGTTATGGCATGGACAGTGAGCAAGAATCAATCAGCTTTTATACAAGGAAGGCAGATCTTGGACTCAATCCTGGTGGCAAATGAGTAGGTTGATGAGTACAAAACCAAGAAGGAAAAAGGTTGGATCATTAAGTTTGATTTTGAAAAAGCTTATGATATGGTGGACTGGGACTTTCTCCTTGAAGTTCTTTACAAAAAACGTTTTGGAGATTGATGGATCTAATGGATTAGGGGCCGTATATCCAACACTTCTTTCTCCATATGAAATTTTGGGAGCATGTTGCAGAATCATGGCCCCTTTCCTATCTGCGAATGCTGCTGGGAGGTAACTTAATAAGAAATTTTTTTGGCAGCCGGTGAAGGAAAAAGTAGCTAGAAGGCTGGAGAAATGGAATTCCTTAAATCTCTCCAGAGGGGGAAGACTTACCTTGGCAAATTATGTGCTATCGAGCATCTCATTGTACTACTCCTTGTTTAAATCCCTTAAGCAAATCATTTCCAGAATGGAGAGGCTAATTGGGAACTTCTTTTGGAAAGCTGGCAAAGAGTGGGGAGGTCCACATCCCATCCGGTGGGAGATGGTTACAAAGTCTGTAAAGTTTGGAAGAGTAGGGATAGGCAATTTGTCCACCAAAAATTATGCTCTCCTAGCCAAATGGGGATGGAGATTTATGACCAAAACTGAAACCCTGTGGAAAGAGGTGATAGCTAGCAAATACTGCCTCCAGAAGACGTAATGGTGGCCAACCATCAAAGGCACGATGTTGTTCAAAGGTCGGTCAACATTGCCAAATGCTGCCAGAGTTCTGAGAGATGGTATAAAACAAAGGTGGGCTGGGGAGACAAAACACTATTCTGGAAGTATCAGTGGCTTCGAAATGAACCTTTGTTTAGAGTATACCCGAGGTTTTTTAGGGTGGCCTCTACAAAGGATCTCACTATGGAGCGATGCTGGAAAACGGAGAATAGAGGATGAAATCTGTTTTTTAGAATGAACTTGGCTGAAAGAGAAGTAGAAGAGTGGGCTGAGTTGATACACCTTCTGAAAACACGTCTATATCATCCACAAACGACAGGAGAGTTTGGTCCCTTGAAACTTCAGGTTTCTTCTCTGTCAAGTCATTCATCGAGCGCCTCAATTAGCGAATTATAGAAGAAGAACAGTTTGAGGGAGCTTTTTTATGGCACATAGAGGTTCCAAAAAAGTAAGAGTATTTCTATGGCTGATGATGCATGGTAGGCTGAAGACCCACGTAACCTTCAAAAGCAAATTCCTTCTCTAAATATTTTCTCTAGTTGGTGTGTCTTATGCAAGAAGAGTGAGGAAAACTTATGGCACTTGTTCTTTAACTGCGTGTGTTTATGCAGGAATCTGCACAACGGTTCTTCACGAATCGAGCTCGAACCCGGTTTCCGGTTCCGACCTAAACACTAGAGTGGTCCTGCACAAGAGGGTAAGCACTCCGACGCTCAAGTCAGTATAGATCGGACTCCTTATTTAATTCGAGGTGAGATTCGATACCTGAGCGTGAAATGAAGCCCTCTATTTATAGGTAGTGGATCCGACAATACACACGACCGGCGATTACATGTCTTTTTCTCATATCAGGCCTGTCGGGTTCCGAGCAGGTCGGACCCTAGTCAGGTCGAACTTTGGTGCCCACACTTAGTCTTTTACAGTGGGCAAATTTGGTCTCCTCAGCGGGGCCGAGGTGGACCTAGGCAATCTTTTTCATTCGGTTTCTTCAAACACAAATAAGGGTCCTCCACGTGTCCCGGGTGTGTTTACCCCCAAACATTGGCCCCCTCTCTGTCAGGTTCGATCTCGACCTGGCAGAGAAGTTTATTCAAATCTATTTTGGACACGTGGCGACTTTCCATTTGTAGAGGGAATATGACCGTTGAGGAATATGTTTCGACCTGCCAGGTTGTCGGAGCACTCAAGCGTTTCGCCGTTGCGTATCCCGAGAAGATCCCAGCCGCTCGTTGATTACACGTGTACGACGCGGAGGTTTTTCCGATCAGCTATAAATAGTCCCGAAACTTCAGGTCAAACCCTACGTTTCCTGAATTTCTGGAGTTCGATCTGAAACCAGCTCGAACCCTTTCTCTAGGTCAGTCATTTCTCCCTTCTCTTTTCTCTTCTTTCAAACATGGTAGTTTTCTTGTCTTCCCCCTCTAGTAGTGATAGCCTGGGTAGTGTAGGTCGGACGATAAGTAGTTCGCCCCCCAAACCAAGTGACTCTGAGGAGGTCTTAGCTCGTAGGTTAGAGTCCGAGCTTGAAGAAATAGAGAACTTTAGGTTCTCAGATGATGGAGAGGATAGTGACACCTCTACCTCGGGCCAGGGTCTGGAGTACCCTTCTAGGATGCCCGAGCATTATCTTGGACCCCTTCGTAGGGGGTTTAACATTCCGAACGACATGCTCCTTAGGATTCCGGAGGAAGGGGAAAGAGTTGACAATCCCCCAGAGGGATGGGTCACTCTTTATTTAAAAATGTTTGAGTACGGCCTCAGACTTCCTCTTCACCCCTTTGCCCAGGAGTTCTTAAACCGAACGGGACTGGCTCCTGCTCAAGTGGCCCCCAATGTGTGGGGTGTCATTTTTGCTTTAGCCATTCTTTTTTGGTTGCGAGCTCGGGATGAGGACGAGGCCGAGCTGCTAAGTGTTGATCAGCTCCTTGGATGTTTTGAGGCTAAGAGGATAGCCAAAAAACCTGGTCAGTACTATATGTGCGCGAGGAAGGGCGCGGGTGGTATAGTCAAGGGGCCGACCTCTATCAAGGGATGGGTAGGAAAGTGGTTCTTTGCCTCGGGAGAGTGGCTGGCAAAGGACGAGTCAGGTCGTCCCTTCTTTGACGTGCCCGCTAGGTTTGGGAACCTAGGTATGAAGTCTTTCTTGTTTTTCTTTTTTCTTTCAGCTTCTTGATATTCACATCTAACTCGAACTTTTTGTTTACTTTGTGCAGTATCGATCAAGCCGATTCCCGAGCTCGATAAAGCCACATTCAACACCCTCAAGTTTTACAAGGAGAACTCCCCCAAGGGAAGGAAGATCGGAACCTTGGTCACCGACAAGCTTCTCCTGGAATCGGGGCTTTTTGACTACAACCCTATAGTTCGACCAATCGAAGCTTCAAGGCCAAACTCCGAGCTCGATAAGTCGCGTTCGATCTCGATCTCAATTTTGCCTTTCCTTTGATCTCTAACTTTATGCTTGTTTATTTTGCAGCAATGGTGTGCGGATTCGCTGGAAGTGTGAAGCGTAAGTCGAAGGGCCGTGCTCACGCCCTCAAGACCGTGGCGAGCACTGAATCGGTGACGCCTACGGTGCCACGGACCGAGGTTCAGGGCAACTCTGGGCCCTCCTCTGCAGTTCCCACCTCTGTGATCGAACTGGACTTGTCTGGGGGTCGTTCTGAAGAGAAGCGTCCAAGGGAGGAGTCTGAGGCGCTTGATGTATCTCCCCTGAACGAGGTAAGGGGATAGTCTCCTTTGAGGAAAAGAAGAAAGAAGAAGAAGACCTCCTCCCTCTTGAAGGCTGGGGCTCGTGGGACTCTGCCCGCGAGCCATGCTGACCTGGTAGATGACCTCGCAGCTCGGATGGGGGGAACATTCGACGTGCGAATGCAGTTCAGGATGGAACCGTCAAGCTCCGGAGTGAAGGACCAGGTGTCCCGCATCTCAGCCACGTGCTTGGACCGCTGCCTGAGGAGAGCATCCAAGTTCGTGAGTGATCCTGGGTCCGTACTGCAGAGGACCATTGACAACGCTGCCGAGGTAAGACCTGCTTTGCATCGCTTTTTATTATTATCTTTTCTTTTCTCGATTCACAGCTTGATCTAACCATTGCATTCCTTGACTTTCGCAGGCGTTTGTCGCTTCCATTCACTCAGCTCTTATGGTCAAGGCTGAGCTGGATGGAAGGGAGGCTTTGGCAGCAAAGGAGAGGGAGAACTCCTCTACTCCGACGTGGAAGAAGATGATGCTCCTAGCCAAGAGCCCAATGAGATCGGCACGACGCAAGAGGAGGTTCCTTCCCAGCAGAACGGATCCTAGAAGGTTAATCTTCTAGGCTCCCAGGGTGAGCTGTCCTCCCACCTCGGAAGTACCTGAGGCTCTCTTTCCTTCTATGTTTATATATATTTTTTCTTGTAAGTTTTTGGGCAGAGCGGCAAGGTATATAAGCCTTGGCTCTGTCCTTTTTAATCAATGAAACTTCCATTGCTCCAATTCTGTCTGTTCTTCTGCTACTTCTTTTAGGTTTTTAATTTTGCAACTTGAAACTTACAAATGAATAAATTCATCTCGCACTTCTAACCCATAACTTTTTGTAAATTTAAAGGCTTGTGAGATAACTCTTTTCACATCGCACCTCTTTCCTCGAACTCGGAAGTCCAAAATATAAAATAAAGCAGCTTGAACTTTTTTACATCGCACCTTTAACTTGAGCGTTCCAAGGTTTGAATTTTAAGTTCATAATTAATACTCACATCGCACGTCGAACCCGTAGGTTTAGAGGATTGAACTTTTTGAACCTTTAACATCTCACCTTTAACTTAAGCGTTCAAAGGATTGAATTTTGGATCGTAATTGATTTTGACATCGCACCTCGAACCCGTGGGTTCTGAGGTTGCCGATTTTAAGCCTTGCGGGAGTCCGTGGCCCCCATTTAATTTCTAATCGAACTCGGAGTTATGAAATTAAATAACCCCATTTATTGAAAGTTCCGCCCCTTGAAAATTTTTACAAGCCCATTTTGGGACTATTTTGACATTTCAGAGGTAATAGCACTTCAAGTGCTCTACGTTCCATGGATGCGCAAGCACTTTTCCCTCCAGGTCGGCCAGCATATAAGTTCCAGGTCGGAGTATACCTTTTACTTCGAATGGTCCCTCCCAACTTGGGTCAAGGGTGCCAACATGACTCTGAATTTTCCTTAAAACCAGATGTCCAACTTGGAAACGTCGAGGTCGCACTCGGGCATTGTAATGTCTGGCCATTCTATTCTGATATTCTGCTAAGCGCAGCTGAGCCATTTCCCTTTTCCCTTCCAATAAGTCCAGGTTAAGGAGTAGCTCTTCCTCGTTCCTCGTTGGCTCGTACTGCTCTACCCTGTCTGTTGGTATGCCGATCTCGACTGGTACAACAGCTTCGGAACCAAAGGCTAGTAAGAACGGAGTTTCACCAGTTGACTCCCTTTGGGTGGTTCGATATGACCACAGAACTTCAGGTAGCTCCTCGGCCCATCTTCCCTTTCTGGAGTCCAACCTTAGCTTGAGCCCTCGCTTTATGATCTTGTTTACTGCTTCAACTTGTCCATTCGCTTTTGGATGCGCAGGGGACGAACTGAGCTGGCTTATACCAAGTTTTCTGCAAAAATCCTTGAACTTTGCATGGTCAAACTGTTTTCCGTTGTCCGTCACAATAGCATTGGGTATGCCAAAGCGGCACACAATGTTTGTCCATACGAATGACATGACTCTGGACTCTGTGATGTGGGATAGTGCCTCGGCTTCAGCCCACTTAGTGAAGTAGTCCACAACGACAATGGCGAACTTTGTTGGTCCTTTGCCTAGAGGAAAAGGACCTATGATGTCCACCCCCCATTGCGCAAATGGCCATGGGGCCGAGATGGGGGTGAGCAGTCGGGAGGTTGATGGATAATGTTTGCGAAACGCTGGCAGTTGTCGCAAGTTCTCACAAACTGCTTTGCATCCTGCTCGACACTAGGCCAATAGTACCATTGTCGAACCACCTTGGCCGACAACGACCTGACGCCAGAGTAGTTTCCACACACCCCTTCATGAACTTCCCTAAGAATGTAAAAGCCTTCTTCGGGAGTCACACACTTGAGGAGAGGCAGGGAGAAGCCTCGTCGGTACAACATTCCTTCTTGGAGTGTGAACCGAACTGCTCTTCGCGTCATCTTCTTTTGCTCCTTCGGATCTTGCGGTGGGTTTCCTTCGATGAACTCCACGATTGGGTCCATCCAAGTGGGTGATGGAGTATCAACCTCCATCACATATGGCTCCAAGATTGAAGGAGTGTCCAAGATTTCGACCGGGACTGATCTAGCCAGGTCGGTCTCATATGCTGATGCCAATTTAGTTAAAGCATCTGCATTAGAGTTCTCAGATCTTGGAACTTGACTCACCTCGTATGTCCCAAACTGGACGAGGTGCGACTTGACCTTGCTTAGATATTTTTCCATTCGGTGGTCCTTCGCTTGGTACTCCTCCTTGATATGATTTACAACTAGCTAGGAGTCACTAAAAACCTTAATGTGGTTGGCCCCCAGTCCTTTGGCAACACGCAGGCCTGCTAGGAGTGCTTCATACTCGGCCTCATTATTTGACGTCCGAAAGTTGAATCGTAGAGCATACTCGAATCGCTCACCTCCTGGTGCGAGCAAGAGGATTCCTGCCCCGCACCCCCTCTCGTTGGAAGATCCATCAACGTAGATCGTCCATGGGAGGTCGGACTTGGCCGAAATAGGTGGTGGAGTGAGCTCTGCGATAAAATCGGCCACTTCTTGCCCTTTCAAAGCAGTTCTGGGCTCGAATTGGATGTCGTACTCGCTCAATTCCAATGCCCACTTCATCAGACGTCCTGAAGTTTCAGGCCTAAGGAAGATGTTCTTAAGGGGAAATTTTGTAAGTACACTAACAATGTGCGCCTGAAAGTACGGCCTAAGTCTTCGGGCCGAGGTGACTAAAGCGAGGGCCAGCTTCTCCATTTTGGGATATCTGGTCTCAGCCTCGGTCATGGCCTTACTGGTGTAATAAACGGGGCTTTGACTCGCACCCTCCTGCTTGATCAGTGCTGAGTTGACGGCGCTAGCAGACACCGCCAGGTACAAATGGAGTTTTTCCCCTAGTAATGCTTTCCGAGTAGAGGTGCCGAGCAGAGGTAGTCTTTTAACTGCCCTAGCGCTTGCTCACACTCTTCCGTCCATTCAAACGGTCCCTTCTTCCTAAGAACTTTGAAGAACGGAAGACATTTGTCCGTCGATCTTGACACAAACCTATTCAAGGCTGCGATCCTGCCATTGAGGCACTGAAGCTGCTTTAGAGTCTTGGGTGCCTCCAACTCGAGCATGGCCTTTATCTTCTCTGGGTTAGCCTCAATCCCACGGTTATTTACCATAAAACCAAGGAAGTTTCCCGAGGAGACTCCGAAGGCGCACTTGGTCGGATTGAGCTTCATTTGGTACTTGCGTAGCACTTCAAAGGCTTCAGTCAGATCGGAAAGATGCGACTTTGACTGCTTGCTCTTGACAAGCATGTCGTCCACATACACTTCCATATTCCGACCGATCTGCTTGGCAAACATTTTGTTCACCATCCTTTGGTAGGTCGCACCTGCATTCTTTAGGCCAAAAGGCGTCACCTTGTAGCAGTACAGACCTTGGTCTGTTATGAACGCGGTGTGATCTTGGTCTGGCAAATGCATTTTAATTTGGTTGTATCCGGAGTAGGCATCCATGAAGGTGAGTAGCTCGTGCCCGGCTGTTGTGTCCACGAGCTGGTCGATCCTCGGAAGAGGGAAGCAATCTTTTGGGCATGCCTTATTTAGATTTGTAAAGTCCACTCACATCCTCCACTTCCCGTTGGATTTTTTAACTAATACAACGTTAGAGAGCCACTCAGGATACATAATTTCTCGTATATATTCAGCTTTTAAGAGTTTGTTTACTTCCTCAACAATTACATCACTCTTCTCTTTATTTACAGGTCTTCTTTTTTGCTTTACAGGTCGGAATGATGGGTCTATGTTGAGGCGATGTACCATGATCTACGGGTCGATACCAGGCATATCCTCGTGAGACCACGCAAAGACGTCCGAGTTAGACCTGAGGAAGTTGATCAGTTCTTTCCTGTCAGTGGCCTCCAGCTTGGTTCCTATGTTTACATGTTTTTCGGGGCTAAGTAAAGGAACGAGCTCGAGCTCCTCTGTTGGCGGGGAGAACTGCCTTTTGCTTTTCTTTGGCAGGTCGGCCTCTGACCCTTGCAGCTTGCCTCGATTGGTTTGTTCTTCAAGCGTGCACACCGCAAACCCCTTGAGCGTGGATGCATAACATTTCCGTGAGGTTTTTTGCTCACCTCGGACCGTGCCCACCCCATTCGAGGTTGAGTACTTCAATACTTGATGCAATGTGGAGGAGACGGCCCAGAATGAATGGATGATGGGTCTCCCGAAGATGGCATTGTAGGCTGACTTATCGTCGATTACCACGAACTCGGCCATCTGCGTTACTTGGGTAGCATCTTGTCCGATAGTTACCGATAGGTCAATGCACCCTTCTGGGGAGACCGATTCTCCAGAGAATCCAACCAAAGGTGTTGGACTCTTCTTTAATTGTGACCTGGTCCATCCCAATGCTAGATATGTTGGGAGGGACCAGATGTTGGCAGATGCGCCTCCATCGATCAACACTCTTCGGACTAGGATGTGATCAATCAGAGGGGCGATCACCAGTGCATCGTTGTGAGGCAAGTGGACCCCCTCCAGGTCGGCGTCGCCAAAAGTGATGGGGCAGGTGGGCTTCTGCTCCCTAATGATGCATACTTCGCGCCTGGTCCCGCGAGCCAGCTTATTTCTCTTGTTTCCGAACTGGCCCCCGCTCGGACCTCCGAAAATAGTATTGATGACCGCAGGTCGGTCATCCCGACGAGGCGGCGTTCTTGAACGCTTCCTCTCTTCCTTCTTTTCGACCGAGTTAGACCTCGGTTTGCCCACGAATTTTTTGAAGTAGCCATCTTGAATGAGTTCTTCAATCTGGCGCTTCAATTCCCAGCAACTTGTCGTATTGTGGCCGTGATCTCAATGAAAACGGCAGTACTTATCTTTGTTGCATTTTTCTGGGTCTCCTCGGAGCTTCTCAGGTCGCTTGAGGAGTTTTTCCATCCCGCTCTCCTCGATGTTCGTGAGCATCTCGGAGATGGGGATGGTGGTTGGAGTGTACCGTTCAAAAGGTCGGCTCCGGGTAGGGCCGCTCTCCGTCCTACGGTACTCTGTTCTGCTACTGGAGGAGGATGGTCCCTTATCTTTGGACCTGACATCAGCCCTCCATTTCACCTGGCCTGGTTTTTTCTGATCGACCTGCTTTTCAGGTCGGCCAGTCTTGGTTCGGAGGAGCTCCTGCCCATCAATGACTTTCTTCGCCTTTTGCAATACCTCGGCGAAGGTGACTGGAGCCTCCTCTCCAAGTCTTATGGTTAAGGTCTCATCGGCCAGGCCTATGAGGAAGTAGGACATGGCCGAGTCATCGGAGCAGTGCACGACCTTTAGCTGCTCCTCCTGGAACCTTGTGACATATTCTTTCAGCATCTCTCCTTCCCTCTGTCTGATGGTGGCAAGGTGAGTTGCTGTCTTTCTGTCGTAATGCCGAGAGGAGAACTGACTGATGAACTCCTTCCTTAGCTGGGAGTAGGTCGAGATCGACCTGGCCGGCAGTCTTCGGTACCACAAGCGCGATCTGGAAGGCGAGGCATTTGATCGCATCTGTCGCCGCTTGAAAGTCCATGAGGCCCTCGAAAACCTCAACATAGTCTTTAGGGTCCTTAGACCCGTCATAGGGCTTTATGGCGGGAGTCTTGAACTTTGGAGGGATTGGAGCCTCCAAGATGTCTGCGGTGAATGGCGATTCTCCCAAGTCGCCATCGTCGAACGAACAGTCTTTCTTCTCGCACCTGGCCTTAAGCGCCTCGACCTGCTCATCGAACTTGTGCTTCATCAGGTCGAACTCTTCCCTAGTGATCACAGCTTCTGGTGGTAGAGTCTTGTATTTTAATTGAGCCTTTAGGTTCGAGTTGGAGAATTCTCGGGAGTAGGAAGAAGAGTCTTCCGGCTCCCGGGATGCTCCCTTCTTCTTTTCAGTGAGATGCTTTCTCAGATCGTTATCCTGCAAGCTGTAATCCACTCCTCCATCGTTAGGAATGGGCTCGCGATCGCCAGGTTGGATAGATGGAGCTCCCTTTTCTCCGGGTGCGCCCGGAGCTATAGAGGGAGACGCAGTTCGGTTAGCACGCGTTGCCTCGGCGTACATTTCTTCCATTTTGCGCAATCGATGACGTGTATCATCCAACTCGCGCTGGAGAGTAGACAGAGCTTCGGGGTCTGCTTCCTGATTGGCCCTTTGGGAGGTTTTTCTCGACGTCCCTCCTCGGCCTCTGTTGGCTTTTAAGGGTTTCGGGTGAGCAGGTGGTAGCTCTTGATTCGCATGGCGGGTAGATCTGCGCAGCAGATCTCCCTCTTACCCTGCTCAGACCTGGTCCTCGACTATTCTTGCACCGAGGTCTTGCTGAGGGCCATTGTCTGCGTTCACACCCCTCTGTTCTGTCGTATTGGCAGAGTTTGCTGGATGCACCATCTTTGCGTATATTTTTTTTTAGATCGGGATGACTTAGGATGTCCTTCCCCACAGACGGCGCCAAATGTTTATGCAGGAATCTGCACAACGGTTCTTCACGAATCGAGCTCGAACCCGGTCTCCAGTTCTGACCTGAACAGTCGAGTGGACCTGCATAAGAGGGTAAGCACTCCGACGATCAAGTCAGTATAGATCGGACTCCTTATTTAGTTCGAGGTGAGATTCGATACCTGAGCGTGAAATGAACTCTTCTATTTATAGGTAGTGGATCCGACAGTACACACGACCGGCGGTTACATGTCTTTTTCTCATATCGGGCCTGTCGGGTTCCGTGCAGGTCGGACCCTAGTCAGGTCGAACTTTGGTGCCCACACTTAGTCTTTTACAGCGGACAAACTTGGTCTCCTCGGCGGGGCCGAGGTGGACCTAAGCAATCCTTTTTATTCGGTTTCTTCAAACACTAATAAGGGTCCTCCATGTGTCCCGGGTGTGTTTACCCCCAAACAGCGTGTTTGTGGTGAATTGTTGGCATGAACTCTTCTAGACCTTTGGTATGAGTTGATGCTTTCCAAATATGGCTCAGGACGCTCTCCTCCAGCTTATCCAAGGTGTTCACCTGAAGAAGCAGGCTAAGGTCCTATGAAATTTTGGGGTGGTTGCTCTAGTGCGGAGAATTTGGTTTGAGAGGAACAAGCGAACTTTTCAAGGAGAAGAAACTAATAGGCAATTGTTCTGGGAAGCTGTAAAAAATTTTGTTGCTTCATGAGATGCTAGTACAAAAATTTTTGTAATTATAGTATCTCTCTAATCTATGCTAATTGGAACCCTTTTCGTAATCCCATGGTCTGAGGGGATACCTCATTTCCCTCCTTTTTGTACTGCCTCTTTTGATAATGAAATGTTCTTTCTTATAAAAAAAAAAAGAGATAGAAACATTATAAAAGGGAAGAAGGAGAAGTTAAGCAACCTACATTTTGAAGTATGTTCTTCATCGTAGTTCAACGACACTACCAGAATGTCTTCCCCGCTATTATCTGGGCAAGAATCGGTTTGTAGGAACCATCTTTCTGAAAGAGAGAGAATTTGGATTTGAGAGAGAGAGAGCTAATGGAGAGAAAATGATTTTGTGCCAAAATCACTAAAACCCAACAATCTCTACAAAATGCAACTTTTGCATTTTATAGAGATGAAGAAGAGTTGAGAGGAAGTAACCTCTCTCACCCACCAACCTCCCACTACCTTGTAATATGCAAGGAAGTGGTTGGTTTAATTGAATTAAAGTTAGTTTAATTTTAATTTAATTAAATAATTAGTCATTTATAATACTTATTAATGATAATAATTAAATATAGCTTTATTTGACCTATAGTTTTAATATGGATCCAATTTATATATTTAATTATAGCTTTATTTGAATCATATTCAAATGTATATCTCTTTTATAACCTATATTTTTAATGTGAATCTCATTCACATTCAATTTAACCTATGGTTTTAATATGAATCCAATTCATATTAATTATTATTGGAATCTTATTAAAATACAACTCTCATAATATATAGTTCAATTATGAATGTATTTCATAATTAACTTTATATTATAACGTATCTATATACATTATGTTTGTTGATGGCGAATTCTGATCAGAGGTCATGTGTTCCTCAGACGAACAGCTCGACTAGTGGACAAGGGAACCTGAAACCAAAGAACTCAACTCTAGTGTAGTGTCCTACCTAAAACACTCTGACGATCAAGTTAGTAATCGGAATAAGAAATAGGAAAAATACACCTTAAGTATGAGTGACTGGTTTTTCACTTGCTTGGTGAAGATGAGGGTTTTTCCTTTTATAGCCTTGGAAGGCCGATCAGGAAGGACGACGGTTAGATGTGACAGGGACGTGTCGTGCTGTAGGGAGAGGATCATGGAGCATGCTCTAAACAGCTGCGGGGTGGCACCTCTTCCTGCAGCTCAGACCTTGTCGCATATAGCTGCGGGGCGTGCCCGCCGTACTAGTGGCGTGCACCTTCTGTAGCTCAGAGCTTGTTGCCTACAGTTGTGAGGCATGCCCGCCGTACTAGTGGCATGCACCTCCTGCTACGGTTACATACAGTGTCTAGCTATTTGTGGTCCATCATTACCTCACAAGCGAACATGTGTCTTGCTAGGCAATACCAGCTTGCGAGGAGCAACCGTAGGTGGTCCCACACTTCAAAGGTGGACATACATCTTGCTCGGGTTTTTACCCCCAACAGTTAGCCCTCTTTCGAGGCCAGGACATTTGACGGCTAGTGGACTGGGCCTGAAAGCGTTGTAGAGAGGTAGGGCACACGCATCTTTTCGAATTGGAATACGAGACCTATAGAACTGGTGGTTGCGACGATTAATCCTCAGCACGTACGACTGCCTTTATTGGAGGACACGTACTTGCCGCTATTTCGCAGGCGGTTGCACCCTTCGGGCGATGTGCTGAGTGGCGGGGTTGGGCCTGTGACCAGCTACTTCAGGGAGAATGGTGCGTGCTCCTATGTTTTCTGTCCGCTCTTTTTTTTACATTTCTTATATTTTGGTTCCTCTTTTGCAGTATTTCCGAGTGGGGCACTTTCTCTCTCGTCTGAATCGGAGAGTGTATTGTAGAAGATTTTGACAATCCCTTGGACTGAGAGGGTTCATACGCTAATAGCAGTTACGGGCAAAAGGCTGGCTTGCCATCGCCTGATTGTGGATGCAATTGGTCCCAACAGATATTGCGATGGCCGTCCTTACTGTGGTGGAGCCCCTGGTGGTGAGAACATTCTTAATATCCCTATGGGGAATCTAATTTGATAGTTCGTCCTCTCATTGAGACGTTCGTGCAAGTTTGGTGCGACCACTGTCGGTCTAGCCTACGGGGCAAGAACTCGTCGTCTGCCCTCTCGTTTAGATCAAACATGCTTCACCAGGTGGTTTCGACAGTAGCGGGAGTGTCGCATCGATTAGTACTCCCTTGTTAGGAGAGTTCGGTCCCTTCGTTTAAACGCCATCATTTGGTGAGATTGGGCGTAACGGGGCCTCTAGCTGACGCTTCCTTCGAGGAACCGGTTTTCCATGTTACCGAGGTCGTCAAGCTCGGCTCAAGCGATGCAGCTTCTTCAGATCCTTCGACTGCTGATCGAGGGGTGGCACTCTCCTTGGGACTTACGTCTGATCCAAGAAGAGAAGATAGCGAGTCTAAGATAGTCGCGCCGGTTGAGGATGAAGTTCCTGAGAGACATGCCTCAGAAAACCCCCAATACGTTGCGTCTTCTCCGCATCAAGAAAAGGATGTCACGTATGCTTGTTTTGACCTTCCCCGTGAGTTTTCTCCTCTAAACCTTTACCCCTTAAATGGGAGATATCCGGGAGTCCACTCGTGAGATGGCCAATTGCGCTTTTGGCCACAGGCACGTTTATCATACTTTCTACTTTGGGGAGGAATGCCGCGACGGAACCTTCAACGCGATTTATGTGAGTTATTCTACCTTCTCTTTGTTCTTCGTTATTCCTGTTCCCCGTCTGACGCCTCATTTCGGTTATTTCTACCAGTTGCTAGCGGCTTCCATGCCTTATCCCTGGCCTTGCAGGATGAGTTGGCTACCAAGAGGGTCCGGGAACAGGAGAATCAAGCCGAGGTTCAACACCTTTAGCCGACCGATCCACCATCACTCATGCTCAGTTCGAACGTATTTAGTCGAAGAGGCAAATGGCCACGAAGATACGACCCGGGTGGAAGAGAAGCCAATCCTCCTCCATATTGAGTTGGATCGTGCCCAGCGTCGAGCGGGTGCAGTCAAGTCGTGTATGGGTGAGCATGAAGGAGAGGTACGATATAGTCTGGCCCAAGTGGTCGAATCAGAGTCTCGTGCTAAGAAGGTTGCGGAAGACCTTGAGGCGGCATGGAAAAAGGCTGAGAAAGATCTTGATATTGCTCGGGCGAGGCCCTATCTCGCAACAGTCGGATCTCCAAGCTGGAGGTCCACTGCTCGGGGAAATGCCTTGGAACATCGGTTCTCCAGAGCCCTGCACGCAGCTGAGTGGTGCCACGTGGGCTATCCGGACTCGGGGGTAGCCTTGAAATTTTGAATGTTCCTGAGAAGGCAAGAATGCATCCGAGTGGGAGCCCTATTTGATTCCTTTACTAGAGAAAATGCCTTGGAACATTAGTTCTCTAGAGGCTTGCACGCGGTCGAGTGGTGGCACGTGGGCTATGCGGACTCGAGGGCATCCTTAAGGCAGGGATGCGTCCGAGTGGGAACCCTATTCGGGTCCTCTACTTAGGGAAATGCCTTGGAATATTCGTTCTCCAAAGGCTTGCATGCGGCCGAATAGTTCCACGTGGGCTATCTAGACTCAGAGGCAGCCTTGGAACTTTTAATGTTCCTGAGAAGACAATAATACGTTCGAGCGGGAGTGTTATTCGGGTCCTCTGGTCAGGGAATGGCCTTAGAACATAAGTTCTCCAGAGGTTTGCATGCGGCCGAGTGGTGCCACATGGGCTATCCGGACTCGGAGGCAGCTTTGGAACTTTGAGCATTCATGAGAATGCGGGAATGCATCCGAGTAGGAGCCCTATTCGGGTCTTCTACTCGTGGAAATGCCTCGGGACATCAGTTCTTTAAGGCTTCTGCGGAGTCGAGTGGTGCCACGTGGGGTATCCAGACTCGAGGGCAGTCTTGGAAATTTGAGTGTTCTTGAGAAGGAAGGAATGCGTCCGAGTGGAAGCCCTATTCGGGTCTACTACTCGGGGAAATGCCAAGGAACATTAGTTCTCCAGAGTCTTGCACGCAGTCGAGTGGTGCCACGTGGGCTATCTGGACTCGGGAGTAGCCTTGGAACTTTTAGTGTTATGGACAAGGCAGGAATGTGTCTGAGTGGGAGTCCTATACTGTAGTGGTGTACAACGAAACCAATGAAACCGACAAAACTGAAAAACCAAACTTAAACCGAGTCGAATTTTTGCTTCAGCAGTTTGGCGATTCGGTTCCGTTAAACGAAATAACAGAACCAAATTTTTCGGTTCTGTTTCAGTTTTAATAAGTAAATCGAATAGTAAACCGAACCGAACCGCATCCATTATTTCCATTTAATTTTATACATTTGTTTACATATATAACTAAAGAGTAAAAAAAAAAAGAAACAATGTGACTGCGACCTACGGCAGACAAAGGTTGCAGTGCACACTACACGGTGCAGTGCATTAATGCATTGCACGCCAACTTTTTAATTTTTTTTTGTTTTTAATTGTTTAATTTTAAATAATATTTTAAATTTTACTTAGGTTTTTCCTCTTTTCCTCTTCGATTCTCTTCCCTTCTTTCTCTCTCATTTTCCATTCTCTCTATTTTCTCTTCCATTTTTTCTCTTTCCATCTCAGATCAACTTTCTTTTTGTATTTCAATCTCAAATCTCACCACATATTCGCCATATTGTCATCTGCTTCTACCACCATCTGCCGCTTGCCACCATCCACCCACGTTGTTGCCTTCGTCAGACCGTCGCTGCCTTCGCCGGACTGTTTCTGCCGCTACCTATTATCATGATTCGTGACAGCACTTCAGCTTTAAAGGTAACATCAATCTCATACATCTAAAGCCCAAATCACAGGAATCGAATCGCACCGAATCGAATTATCGGTTTGGTTAAGCTATGCACTTCGGTTCGGTTCGGTTCTAAAAATTTTCTTTCTAAAAAATCGGTTTCAGTTTCGATTCAGTCCTCAAACCGAACCGTGAACACCCTTACTATATGGGTCTTCTACTCGGGGAAATGCCTTGCAACATCAGTTCTCCAAAGGCTTGCACGCGGCCGAATGGTGCCACATGGGCTATCTAGACTCGAGGGCAGCCTTGGAACTTTGAGTGTCCCTGAGAAGGTAAGAATACGTCCAGGCGGGAGCCTTACTCGGGTCCTCTGGTCAGGAAAATGCCTAGAAACATAAGTTCTCCAAAGGCTTGCTCGTGGCCGAGTGGTGCCACGTGGGCTATCCAGACTCGGAGGCAGTCTTGGAACTTTTAGCGTTCCTGAGAAGGTGGGAATGCGACTAAGTGGGAGCCCTATTCGGGTCTTCAGCTCGTGGAAATGCCTTGGACATTAGTTCTCCAGAGGCTTACACGCGACCGAGTGGTGCCTCGTGGGCTATCTGGACTCGAAGGCAGCCTTGGAACTTTTGGTCTTCCTAAGAACGTAGAAATGCGTAAGAGTGGGAGCCTTATTTGAGTCCTCTGCTTGAGAAAATGCCTCGTAATATCAATTTCGTAGAGGTTTGCACACGGCCGAGTGGTGTCATCTGGGCTATCCGGACTCAAGGGTAGTCTTGGAACTTTGAGTGTTCATGAGAAGGCAGGAATGCGTTCTACTGGAAGTCCTATTTAGGTCCTCTACTCGAGGACATGCCTTGGGGCATCAGTTCTATAGATGCTTACACGTGGCTGAGTGGTTCTATATGGGCTATTTAGACTCGAGTCAGCTTTGGAACTTTGAGTGTTCCTGAGAAAGTAGGAATACGTCCGAGCGAGAGCTCTATTTAGGTCCACTGCACTTATAAATGCCTTGGAACATCAATTCTCTAGAGTCTTGCATGCAGCCAAGTGGTGCCACGTGGGCTATCTGGACTCAGGGACGGCCTTGGAATTTTGTGTGTTCTTGAGAAGGCAGGAATGCATCCGAGTGGGAGCCCTATCTGGGTCCTCTTCTCAGGGAAATTCCTTGAAACATCAGTTCTCCAAAGGCTTGCATGTGGCCGAGTGGTGCCACATGGGCTATTCGAACTCGAGGGAAGCCTTGGAACTTTGAGTGTTCTTGAGAAGGAAGGAATGCATCCGAGTGGAAGCCTTATTCGGGTCCTCTACTTGGAGAAATACCTTAGACCATCAGTTCTCCAAAGACTTGCATGTGGCCGAGTGTTGCCACGGGGCTATCCAAACTCGGAGGCAGCCTTGGAACTTTGAGTGTTCTTGAGAAGAAAAGAATACGTCCGAGCGGGAGTGCTATTTGAGTCCTGTGGTCAGGGAAATGCCTTGAAACATAAGTTTTCCAGAGGCTTGCACGCGACCCAGTGGTCCCAAATGGGCTATCAGGACTCGGAGCCAACCTTGTAACTTTGAGCGTTTCTGAGAAGGTGGGAATACATCTGAGTGGGAACCCTATTCGGGTTCTCTGCTCGAGGAAATGCCTAAGAACATCAGTTCTTTGTGGCTTGCGCTTGGCTGAGTGGTGCACGTGGCCTATTCGGACTCGGGGGCAGGTTAGGAACTTTTGAGTGTTCCTAAGAAGGTAGGAATTCGTCCTAGTGGGAGCCTTATTTAGGTCCTCTACTCGAAGAGATGCCTTGGAACATTAGGTTTGTAGAGGCTTGCACACGGCTGAGTGGCGTTGTGTGGGCTATCTGGACGCAGAGGCAGCTTTTGAACTTTGAGTGTTCCTAAGAAGGTAGGAATGCGTTCGAGTGGGAACCCTATTCGGTCCTCTGCTCAGGAAGATGCCTTGGAACATCAGTTCTATAGAGGCTTGCACGCAGCCGAGTGGTGCCACTTGGGATATCTGTACTCGGTGGCAGCCTTGGAACTTTGAGTGTTCCTGAGAAGGCAAGAATACGTCAGAGCGATAGCCCTATTCGGGTCCGCTGCTCGTCGAAATGCCTTGGAACATTAGTTCTCCTAAGCCTTGCACTCAGTCAAGTGGTACCACGTGGGCTACCCGAACTCGGGGGCAGCCTTGGAATTTTGAGTGTCCCTGAGAAGGCAGGAATGCGTCCGAGTGGAAGCCCTATTTGGGTCTTCTTTTCGGGGAAATGCCTTCGAACTTCAGTTCATTAGAGGCTTGGATGCATCCAAGTGGTGACACGCAGGCTATCTGGACTCAGTGGAAGCCTTGGAACTTTGAGTAAATTGAAAAGGCAGGAATGCGTCCGAGCGGGAGCTTTATTCCGGTCCTCTACTCGGGGAAATACTTGGGAACATCATTTCTATGAAGACTTGTACGAGGCCGACTAGTGCCACATGCGCTATCCTAACTCGAGAGCAGCCTTGGATCTTTGAGTGTTCTTTAGAAGGCAATTACTAGGAACATCAATTTTCTAGAGGCTTACACGCGGCCGAGTGGTGCCATGTGGCCTATCGGGACTCGGAGGCAGCCTTAGATCTTTGAGCGTTCCTAAGAAGACAGGAATGGGTCTGAGTGGGAGCCTCATTCGGGTTCGCTGCTCAGGGAAACGCCTTAGGACATCAATTCTCCAGAGGCTTGGACACGACCGAGTGGTGCTACGTAGGTTATCCAGACTCGAGAGGAAAAAAACTTTAAGTGTTCCTGAGAAGGCATGAATACATTCGGGCGGGAGCCATATGCGAGTCCTCTACTTGGGGAAATGCCTTGGGACATTAGTTCTCCAGATGCTTGCACGTGACTGAATGGTGCTACCTGGGTTATACAGACTCGAGGGCAGCCTTGGAGCTGTGAGTGTTCTTGAGAAGGCAGGAATTCATTTGGTCGGGAGCCCGATTCGGGTCATCTGCTCGGGAAAATGCCTTGGAACATCAGTTCTTCAAAAGCTTGCACATGGTCGATTGGTGCCACGTAGGCTATCCAGACTCAGGGGCAGCCTTGAAACTTTGAGTGTTCCTAAAAAGGCAAGAATCGTCCGAGTGGGAGCCTTATACGGGTCACCTACTTAGGGAAATATTTGGGAAATCAGTTTTGTAGAGGCTTGCACGCGGCCATGTGGTGCTACATGGGCTATCTGGACTCGTGGGTAGCTTTGGAACTGTGAGTGTTCCTGAGAAGGCATAAAAACTTCTGAGCGGGAGCCATATTTGGGTCTGCTGCATGGGGAAATGCCTTGGAACATCAGTTTTCTAGAGGCTTGCACGCAGCTACGTGGTGCCACGTAGGCTATTTGGACTCTGGGGCAACCTCGAAATTTTGAGTGTTCTTGAGAAGGCATGAATGCGTCTGAGTAAGACTGCTATTCCGGTCCCCTACTCAGAGAAATGCCTTGGAACATCAGTTCTTTAGAGGCTTGCACATGGCCGAGTGGTGCCACGTGGGCTATCTAGGCTCGGGAGCGGCCTTGGAATTTTGAGTGTTCTGATAGGCTTGCAGGGGTGTGCTGCTACGTATTGATTTTGTACACATATTTAATTTAATAAATAAATTAAATTAAAACTATTTTAATTTAATAATAATTAATTAAATCTTATTTAATTAACTAATAATTTAATTAAATAATTTCATATTTGAATCATATTCAAATATTCATTTTCCTAATATGAATCTAATTCACGTTAAATTTTAACTTATAGTTTTAATATGAATCCAATTCACATTATTCTCTCATAATATTAGTTTTATAATGTATCATCATACATTATGTTAATTTGTGTCATACACAATTAACTCAAATTCCCTTTAATTAAATTTGAACAATTCAAATTTCTTCTAAGAGTTAATGTTCTTAATTAACCTATACGAGCTAGCAAGGAGACCTAATGGACCTATAAATCAGAAGCTCCAACGTGGCAAGATGAATTCGTTAAACTCATTAACCACCTTAATCAACATAAGTTAAAACTACGGGTTACTCTACTAAAAACCTGTAGCTGCACTATTATAACTATAGAATATTTATGTGTCCATCGATATTGACGATTAACGATAAGTCAATTCTTCACGAGTGTTCGTAACCACAAATGGGCCAAATTACCGTTTTACCCGTATGTTACATCATGTACCTTAAGTACCGTTGATCCTCTAATGGACAACTCGATTATTGTTCGACCAATAACCGGAAGTCCCTCTCGGGCCGGTCAGAGGGTAAGACACTAAAGGGAACACTCATCTACTGCCCTAAAGTCATGGAGGAGTGAATTTCATCTTCTAAAGTTATTTTCCCAGCTCCACACTCAGTCTCGTCCTCAAAATGGTAGGAATGTTGAGTTGGCGACTTGGGCCACTCCCCCATCCAGATGAAATAACGAGCCTTCACGGGCATGAGTCCATAACTCACTCAGGATTGAGAATGAATTGCATGGTCATCGTATAAAATAGCAATATATTAGTCAATAGTGTTACATCTAAAGATTAGCTATTTCGCGGTCCGATCTTGTGAGTTATGGACTCCTATGGGTGAGCATGGCCCAAGTCGCCAACTCAATATTCCTACCATTTTGGGAACGAGACCGAGTGGGGAGTTGAGAACATAACTTCACCAGATGGAATTCACTTCTCCCCGATTTTAGGGAGTAGATGAGTGTTCTCTTAAATGCTGGCTCCACGACTTGAACAAGGGGCCCCGCCCTCTCACTGACCCGAGAGGGACTTCTGTTTATTGGTCGGACCATAACTGGGTTGTTTATTAGAGGAGCAGTGGTATTGAAGGAGTAAGATGTAACTCAAGGGTAAAACTGTAATTTGACTTAGCTTGAATTACAAGCACTCGTGAAGGATTGAGTTGCCATTAATGGTCATATATCCATGGACACAAACACATTCTGCACTGAGAAGAGTGCAACTGCGAGTCTTTAGTGGAGTGACCCATAGTTAACTAATGTTAATTAACTCGGTCAATGAGTTTAACTGATTAATCTCGTATCGTTGGAGCTTATGATCTGTAAGTCCATTAGGTCCCCTTGCTAGCTCATAACAGGTAAAACGAGAATCAAGTTTTTGGATGAATTTGAACTGTTCAAATTGCTCAAGGGAATATATGTATATTGATACATTATAATATATAGTTAATTCTAAATTAAAATTAGAGAGATATTATTTGAATGAGATTGAAATAAAATTAATATGGAAGATTCATATTAAAACAATAGGTTAAAAATAATGTAAATAAGATGTACATTAGGACTATAGGTTGTACGAGAGAAATGCTATAGAATATGATTCTATTTTTATGATAAATAATTAAGTGTTAATTATTTATTTGATTCACATAAATACATATACATATACATATATATATATATATTAATTGATTATTAATTAGATTAATAATTAATTAATATTTATTAATTAATATGATTAATTAATTATATATATATATATTACATTATATATTAATATTAATTTAATTTAATTTTAATACTAACACTCCCTTGCTTAATTGCAGGGGAGTGGGGTGGCAATTATGACGTGGGGAGTTACCGCACGTCATACTTTTGGGATATGCAGAACAGTTCTGCAAACACAACCTAGATGAATGAGATTTTTCCCCCTACATCTCTCAAGCAAAAAACTCTCTCAATTCTCCCTCGCGTTCCAACTCGATCGTTCCCACAAGAGTGTTCTCGATACCCATAGGATAGCACGGAAGGTCTATTGGTGGTGTTTGAGAAATCATTTAAGAACAGTTCTTCAAACATAAGTTTTCCCCTATATTTTGATAAAGGTTGTCGAGGCACTCCAAAATAATTACTAATTTTACTAAATTTAACTTGTAGAAGTAGCAAGACCAGGTCGAATCCCAAGGGAACCAATGAAATTAATTTCTCAAAGTTAAAAAATAGGGGGTTTTGTATTTAAATTTTGAAATTTAAAAAGATAAACTAAAAGGAAAAGGAAAGTCAATCTTACCAAACTTCCGATCCAAATGTGTGATTTTCATCCAATTGTAATCTGATCATAGGCTTTGCACAAAATTTGTTTCTTGATTCAACAACTTAGTCTACTTACTAGAAATAGCCATGGTAAGTTTTAATTCTCCTAATTTAATAAATTTAGACCAAGCATCAAAATTAAATCTTATTAATTAATCAACTGGGCACGAGCGTTCCATATTAATCAAAGAATAGCATTAAGGGTAATGAGAATGACTAAACCAAAATTAATTAATTTGAGATAGCTACAAGTTAATTAATTTTGTCCCTTCGTTTGCATAGAGTCTATTATGCCAACTATGTAAACATGGAAAAGCCATAAATACACACACATAAGCCAACCCCTTGCTACTTATTTCAATCATTCATGACAATGATGAATCACAAACTCATGGATAGAAGTAGAACAATTAATATGAATTAAGGCGTCAATTTAATTAATATAAGCTGTTCATAAACAATAAAATTAAGAAACAAAGAATACTTGAAAAAGAATAAATCTCTATCTTAATTTGAGCCTCCCAAGCTTACAATCGGACTTGTATCACTCTTGAGTTGGAAGAATTAAAGCTTAGCCACTCATGGTAGGGAGAGAACTTAAATTTTGGAGAAGAGAGCATTTTGTTGGAACTTGGATTCCCTAATCTCCCAATAAGGCTTCTCTATTTATAGAGATTAATTTTATCATCTTTTAAATAGGAATTATCTATAATAAGGAATTCCTAACTAATTGGGAAGATCATATTTAAAAGAAAACAAATTAAATAAAAGAGTTCTTAATCAATTGAGGATAATGTTTCCTATTTTGATTATATCTGTTTATTTACTAAATATCCTAAAAATTCATAATTCTCAAATTGAAGCGTATTTGGTGAAGTCCGCATTATCCTTTAAAATTGCGCTTTTAAATTATTATTCTTGAATATCTTCAATCTACCACAAAATGATAAATTATAATTAAATTCAAATATTTAAACATAATAAATTAATAAAATGTAAAATGTAAAATAAATATATAAAATATGAGTGTATTTTTCGTCTTATCAAATTCCCCCACACCTAATTCATGCTCGTGCTCGAGCATATCTTAATTCGACATACCAACTCCCCTTTCTACTCCTTTTTATATTTCTCAATATCCAAAATACCGGTAAAGTTAATCACACATCAATGAGATAAATCATAATTACAATCAAGTGAATAAACATTGATACGTTATAATTTATAAAAACTCAAGTATCTCGTTAACTCATTAAAATTAAAATGCAAAAGACTTGACACCCTCACGGAGTTTCACTGAATTCTTTCAAGTGTTTTTAGGGTGCTTTACTCTCAACGACAAAACTTAGCATATTATTAGCATAGGCTTGCAAACGAATCAAATCTCCCACTTAAAGATAAACTAAATGAAAAAATCAAAGAGACATTAATATTGGTTGTAACGGGGCTTAGGTAAAGGTGTGGTAAAGGAAAATTTAGAAATTTACAATCAAGACAACATAGTTATTTACTTGCATGATATTGAGACAAATGTACTACTTGTAGCTTGTATTCTCTTCTCACGTCTTCTTCGGGCAGTAAGGACCTTGGAGAAATTGATTGCTGCTTAGAAAATATTTATCCAAATGTCCTCTCTTTCATTAAGGGAACGAGGTGACTTCTTCTCATGATGTGACTTTTTTTTTCTCTCTTTTTTACAGTACATAGTTTGAAAGAATGTAATATCATGCAATGTTTTTATTTAATTGTTGTCTTGACAAAGGTAGAAATATTGAAGATAATAAATGAAAAATGCTCAAGGTTTAAGTATTGTGTGCATAGCAAGAAAAAAATGGAAAATTAAGCTCAAATGTGGCTTTCTAAAGGAAAATGTAAAAAGGTTGGCCTTGTAAAAGTTTGAAATTTGGGTATGCCTAAATTGCCCTTGTCATATTAAAGCATCACTTCAAACATGTGGTCACAAAATGTATTCATAAGTAAGTTCTACAATAATCACGTTAAGTTTGATCACACTCATCAAGAAAAATAAATAGAGCAAGATGTAATGTGTTGCTCAAAGGCTCAAAAAGCTCACTTTGGTGTGTAAATTGGATCAAGTCCAGTGCATCTTTTAATCAACAAATGAATGAGATACTATCATATAATTTTGAAAGAAAAACACTAATCATGCTCATCAACTTTCATGCATAAAAAATTCAAACCAAAGATGCATTCTTAACATACAAAGTATTCAAGTGTATTTATCAAAAGATCAAGGTTTCAAAAGGAGAATACAATGTATACGAATCAAGACATACTAAGTTTTTGAAAGATGACAAACACCTCCCCCACACCTAAACTATACGATGTCCTCAACGTATAACTATGTAAATTGCTTATAAAAGGATAAAATTGAAACTTCCCTAATTTGAAGCTACTTGGACTGAATAGTTTATGATGTTGGCGATGGGAAAATTGTAAGCATGATCGAAAGTTGGACTTCTTCTTTTAATAACTAAAAAAAAACCAAATAAAGAAAGTGAAAGAAAACAGAAAAACAAAACTATAAATCAAGAAAATAAAATAAAGAAAACATTTGGGTTGCCTCCCAATAGCGCAACTATTTAACGTCAGTTTTCTTGACGTTGTGCATAAATATTTAAACCATCCAAAGTCAAATTGCTCAATTGAGGGTGACATTTTTTCAATTAGGACATAAAATTCAACATTTAATGGTTCTGGCATCCCTTCTACTCCAATGTCATCATCAATTTTG
Source organism: Momordica charantia (assembly GCF_013281855.1). Classification (NCBI taxonomy): domain Eukaryota; kingdom Viridiplantae; phylum Streptophyta; class Magnoliopsida; order Cucurbitales; family Cucurbitaceae; genus Momordica; species Momordica charantia. The sequence continues at coordinate 17,416,727 of NW_028275160.1, forward strand.
TTTAGACTAGATTTTTCATCTAGCTGTTGCTCCTGGTCTATGTTTTCATCTATATTTATGTCATGCACAACTAGATCAATCGTGTTGTTCCGATAGAGAGAATGTTTGTCATTTATAATATCAAAACTATTAAATTTAATACTTTCTTTCAGAGTATACGGGGAGAACATTTTCATCTTCACTTATCTTCGTATTGGTTATTATTTCTATGGATGGATGTTTTGGACCTTTGTATTTTTGTGGTAGCTTCATTTGCAACATAGCTGATAAATTGTTACTTACCTCTATTTTCTTTTTTTTTCGTCTTTTTCTTCTTTTGAATTAGTCAACCTACTAGGAAAAGGAGGTAATGGAGTGTAAGATGAAAAAGATATAGGAGGATTGAATTTTATCCAACATTCTTTAGGAGAAATTTCCTCATTTTCTTCATTATGCTCATTCTCCTTAGTAATTGTTTCCGAAGGAATATTCTCTTCATTTCTCAGCGTAAGCATGCTAACGTTTTCCACTTGATTATCCCTTCCAGAATCTTCCAATTTACTAATTGGTGTAGCCAATTGAGTATTTTGGTTCTCGAAACTCTGCCATTCTGGTTCTGTTTCTTTTTTAAATAGAAGAGCATTTGTTTCAATTCTTTGCATAAAATTCCTTCTTTCCCGTTGAATTTGGAGATTATTATTAGCAATAGTCTTAACAAGATCTTCTAAAGACGTATCTAAATCTTGTGTAGGAGGTGAAGGTGGTCTAATGAAGTTTTGATTTCCATAGATCAAATTTGGGTGATCTCTCCATCCATATTTGTAGTGATTAGAATAAGGGTCATAGTGAGGGGGACTAGGAAATCTACCTACAATATTGGGTTCAAGAATGAAATATTGCTGAGATTGAGGATATGTACCCATAGGATATCCTTGAAGTGAGTACATACCATGGACCATTTCTGTTTGAGATTGCCCTACAACCAATTGACGAACCAAAACAGTTAAAACCGAAATTTGAATTTTAAGTTCACTTACTCCATTTACCTGTCTAATTGCTCCACTTACTGTTGTCCATAATTGTCCATAATTTGCCATTGTGTTAAAAAAATAAAAAAACTAGAAGGAAAAAAATAAACAGTTAAATAAAACAATAAGAAACTAATAATTGATTCCCCGGAAACAGCGTCAATTTTGATAAGGGTTGTCGAGGCCCCCCAAAATAATTACTGATTTTACTAAATTTAACTTGTAGAAGCAAGACCAGGTTGAATTTTGGAGAAGAGAGCTTTTTGTTGGAACTTGAATTCCCCAATCTCCCAATAAGGCTTCTCTATTTATAGAGATTAATTTTATACTCTTTGAAAGAGGAATTATCTCTACTAAGGAATTCCTAACTAATTGGGAAGATCATATTTAAAAAAAACAAATTAAATAAAAGAGTTCATAATCAATTTAGGATAATGTTTCTTATTTTGATTATATCTCTTTATTTACAAAATATCCTAAAAATTCATAATTCTCAAATTGAAGCATCCCGCCATAATAATTGTATCTGTATTTATTTGTTGAGCTCTCCGCAATTTGGTGAAGTCCGTAAATTATCCTTTAAAATTGTGTTTTTAAATTATTATTCTTGAATATCTTCAATTTGCCACAAAATGAAAAATTATAATGAAATTCAAATATTTAAACATAATAAATTAATAAAATGTAAAATAAATATATAAAGTATGGGTGTATTTTTCGTCTTATCATATTTCATTTTTCGACATTTGGTTTTGTTTCACAAAATTGATGAACGATGATCATCGCTTCCGCTGTGGGATTCATATCCAATCAATTGGTTTTAGAGTCAAGTTGATGTTCTAGTTTTTTGAAAGCTGTTTGTGGCGTTAGATTAGACGAAAAATTGTAGAAAACAGCGAAGAAGAAGAAGCAGGCCACGCAGACGGCGACGTGGCGCTATTCAGAAGCACCATGGCACTGCATGGTAGCACCGCGACACTGCCCTTAGGCGCCGAGGCACTATTTCGGGTGTTTTTTTACGTGATTCCGTTGCTTCGGTTAGCAGTTTGAGGGCGGTTGCGGGCGTTTTATTTTTTTGTTTTATTTTGCTTTCTTAGGGTGCCAAAATCTGATCCAACTTTGCTATTTAATTATATTATGTATTATGAATGTGTATTTTAATTAAATGTATATTACATATTGTATGCCATGAAGTTTTTAAAGCCCGCCATGGGTTACATGCATAATAAGTATGTTTGATATATAGTATGTATGTATAATCATGCATCATATAGTTATATATGTAATGTATGAATGTATGTTTTGTTTTTCTGATTAATATAAACATTGTATTAATTAGTTGAAAATAAAGGTGCATTGAGCATGATATTACTTTAGTTAATATAATCGTTATATTAATGTATGTCGTCAATGCATGTTTATAGTTTTAATTTTTTAAATTTTATAAGAGTTGCAAAATTTAGTAGATAGAAATTAAAATCTATAATAAAGAGTTACATGCAATCATAAGGTCTAAGTTAATTAATTTTAAAGTGGTTTAAAATTAATTAGACCTTAGGTTATATCTTTAATATGATTAGGGGTAGTATTTTATTTTGTTTTAACTAGGCTTAAAATGAAATGATAAAAGACTGAATATAAAATATTGCCTATAAGGGAACCCTATCAAGCAAGGTTCTTTCTAAGGTTGAGGTACTTAAGCTGACCATAAAGGAACACCTCAACCTGTGAATCGACTTGTGGGTTGAATTAGTCAATATTTTATATGCGTGCAATAATGTCATTAGTTTATTGTTGGGACTTTCTCTACCTCTAAAAAGATTAGAGACTCGTGCAAGCGCATATGGTCACAAATAATACTCGGAAGTAATCCAAGGTCGAATCCTCAAGGACTTGTTGTTTTTCAAAATCAAGTAATGCAGTGAAATGGTTTAAATATGCAATTGTGATTAGGAAAAAATATGTGATGAAATATCGTCGTTTGTTTTAACTAACAAGCAATTGAATGAAACTCAACCTTCTTATCCCCTACCTTAGTTTTGATGCAAAACATAGAAAACACAGTATGTTGGGAAAATGCACCAGGCGCAATTCCTGACTTTTCTTGGGATTTGAGTTCTACTCTTTCACTACTGCTTTTCGTTGTTGCAGAGGCTAGGGTAACCTGCAATCATATTCCTATGTGAGATTACAATCCTAGAGAATATTTACCAACTCATTTGCGTTATGGGTCAGAGGGCCTATGCGTAAAACTATGTTTTATGCACTTATTCCTAAGTCACATCCCATATTGCTTTCCTATTATTTTACCTAACTCACATTTCCCAAGGTTGAGCTTTGGTGTATAAATCAAGTTCCCACTGGCCAAATGGAAAAAAAACATAAAGAGAAGTTTTTAGAAACCAACCCAAAAAAGTGTCAGGCGCAATCTGGCCAAAATCCTGAGCGTGTTGAAAATCAAATCATTTTACTGAGGCATTCCACAAGGTGGTTGATAACTAATTTATAACATGATTAAATGAAATTAAATGCACGAAAATATAAAGAAAGTATTTTTCATTATTGAATTTAAATGAATAAATAAGCCGTACAAGGAGTTCTAGCTTAACCCTCTTCTCTCTCAAGTGTGAGGGGAGTTGAAACTCGCTAAAGAACTTTAAAATAACAGAATGAACAAAGAACGGAAGGAAGAACTCGAATTAAAAGCTATATTAAAGGGAAACACATGAAAAACGAGGAAATGAACAACTAGAACATGAACATAAACCCTAAAAACGTGGTCTACAACTAGAGAGCATCTAAAAGAAGATGGAATGAAGCTTGGAAGGGATGATTTGCTAATGGAGAGATGACTTATTTTTATAGCACCCTAGGTTGGTTGAAACTCTCCTCCATTGTAGGTGGAAAAGGGTTGAGATTCACCTAACCACGTCACTTGGACTTAGACTCACGGTTTTAAACATGTGGGAAATGTCCTCCTTGTCCTTCATTAATCAAAACGTGGGTTTTGACATTTTGCCCTCCAAAAATGCGTCGGGATCAATTCTGCAAAAACAGAATTATGTTTTTTTCTTCCAAATTGGACCGCATTTATCTCATATTTTTCCTAAAGTACCATAGCTTGACTTTTATGCAGAAATAATCTATGCATGTTCTACTTTAAGAATATGTGTTCCTTTTTGGCAAATAATAATGCAAAAGGGGTAAAAAACGTGGTCAAACAGGGCTACCGATACATGTTTCTGCAGTAAAAAGTCAACTCTAATACACCCCCAAACTTAGCTATTTGCTTGTCCTCAAGCAAAAACAACAACAACAAATATAAAACAACCAACATGCTAGAAATATGAATGATCAACAATCCAAATGTTCTAAGTAAATGAATCATATAAGTCTGAGGGAAGGCTCCACAAACAAGCTAAACGTCCCAACTTACTCTCGAGCCAACAACAAACCATATGGTGATTTGTGGCAGGCCTCTAGAATCTCCTTCTGTTCATGCTCAGCAACACACCTACGAAGAATATTGTCATGTCCTAGTTTAAACAAGAAAAGTTCATCCCATCAATAAAAGCTAACATCAAGAAAGAACTTCTTTATCTGGTGCTTACTCAAATCATTAGGAATTATTTTGCTCACTAGATAGTTCACATAATCAGCATACCAATGGACTTTAGAAATAGCTAAAAGATACTCATCCATAAAATGCTCTTTAATCTCACAACTATCATGCTGCAAAGAAGACTCTAGCCTAGATAGATGATTCGCTACTCGATTTTCTGTTCCTTTTCTATCTTTTATCTCTAAGTCAGACTCTTGTAGCAACAAGATCCATCTAATCAACCTAGGCTTAGCTTATTTTTTAGCAAACAAGTATTTAATTGCAGAATTGTAACAACCCGTATTTTCTAATACGGTCATTCCGACAAAATGCGAAAACGTAACTTTCAAGAAACCTTAAGAACTAAAGTTATTCAGTGGAAGCAATTTTTTTACAGAATTTTTCTAAACTAACTTAACTAAATAGGAAGATGACTTTCAAACTTATGCCAGTACGCTAAACGTCACATTCTACCAGAACGATCATTCAATGCTTCATCTAAAAACATTTATAAAATAGAAAAAAAATAAGTACAAAAATACTCAATAAGCAATTCCCATATCGAATTTCGAAATTCATTTTCCTTTCAAAACATTCGTAAACAAAAATACGAACAGATCAAAACCTTTAAAGTCCTTTAAAAATATTTAATACAATTTTAAAAACTCTCAAAATAAACTAGATTTTCGGAAACAAAGTCTTCAAATACGGTAAAATTTCCAGTGAATCAAAACAAACTTTCATTCTTTCAAAATGAACTTTCATTTGATCAAACTTCAAATCCTTCAAAACAAACTTTCTTTCAATCAAAACTTTCAAAATTCCTTCTAAAACATTTGGTACAACTTTCAAACTTTCGAATAACTAAATCATTCAAACATTCAAAACAATCTTACATTCATTCATACTTTCAAAATCAGAGTGGAATGTTGCATTATTTGGGTAGCCTACAGAACATATGTGGTTACCCGTCGGTAACACCAATCAATCAGATGCTTCTATCAGAGTTGTCGAATTAATATCGACCAGAATAGAGTTGTCGAAATAATATAGACCAGAACAAACATAACGGTTACTTAAGTGTGAGGCCATATGAGTGAATAACACACACATAAATCTTCATTCCCAAGGAATGCCAAACCACAAAACTGCCTTCCCACAAATCAGCTAGAATAGAAATTCATCAATTCCAAATTAGGCTACTACCCAAATAAGCAAAACGTTCCTCAAAACAAAATCATGACATATCCGGATAGCCCTATCAAATCAATCAAAATATCTTTCAAATAAAATGCAAAACAAATACTTACTTTCAATATTAAATTAATTCAAAACATTGAAACAATTTAAAACAAACTTTATCAATTCTCCAAAACATGATTTCAAATATTTCACAAATAAACAAAATATCAATTTCAAACCTTTAAATAAATCTAAACGAAATTTTATCAAATCATATAAGAATACTTTAAATACTTTGCAAATAAACATAATATCAATTGTCAAATTAGTTTTCAAATCCATAATAAAACTTAAATTTCATATGCAAGATATCAATTTCAAATCTTGATATCAAAGCCAAAATAAATTTTAGTTTTCGAAGGACAATAAACTATATAATTTTTCATGTAAAAATCAGAACAATAAACTATAGTTTATAGGATACAAATAGGTAAACTTTTTATGCAGAAAAGAGTCTCAAAATAGCCCAAAAACAGTCTCATAAACAAAAAGATTCAAACCAAAAATTCTGAAAAAATTTTTAGGGAAAAAAGTCCTTAAAATCTTTTATTCTAAAAAACAAAGACCTCAAAACTTTTCCCAATAAACTGAATTAAATAACTACAAATCAAGAAAAATAAAACTAAAACAATGAGGAAGAAAAACTTACCGATCTTTGAGAGAAAATACCAAAACTCTTCTTCTTTTCTTTTCTTTTTCTCTTTGAGATAAAACTAGGTCTAGCAGTTTAAGAAAAAAAAACTCTTACTTTTATAACAAACCCTAATGAATCCCTTTTAAAATGGATTAACATAAAAAGATGAAGATTTAATAAAACTCTTACTTTTTATTTTTTTAAAATCTAAGAATAAATTATCTTTTAAAAATAATTTCTAAAATAAAAAAGATTGTCTTTGAGAAAATAAAAGAAAACAACTAAAAAAATAATAATTTAAATATATATATATTTATGTATTTTTCGGTTGTTACAAACACCTCACCTAAAAAGAAATTTCGTCCTCGAAATTTACATATCTTGCTAAGCGAATAATTCAGGATATCTATCTATCATATCCTTTTCAGATTCCCAAGTAGCATCGTCAGATGAATGATTCCTCCACAAAACTTTTACAAGAGGAATAGTTTTATTGCGTAAAACTCGATCCTTCTTGTCCAAAATTTAAATTGGAATCTCGTCATAGGTTAGGTTTTCTTTTGGAGTGGTTCGTAGCTTAGCACATGTGATGCGACTGCAATATACTTCTGAAGCATTGAAACATGGAAAGTATTGTGGATTCGATCTAAGGCAGGTGGTAAGGCCAAGCGATATGTTACAACACCCACCTTTTCTAAAATTTCAAAAGGTCCAATAAATCTTAAAATTCCTTTTAATGGTGAAACTTTCAGAAATACCATGTCTCCAACCTCAAAGTTCAATTCTTTTCTTCTAACATCAGCATAACTTTTTTGACGACTTTAGGCTGTCTCCATTCTCTGTTTGATTAAGCTAATGGACTCGTTTGTCTTCTGCACTAATTCTGGTCCCAAAATTAAATTCTCTCCAACTTCACTCCAATTGACAGGTGACCTACATTTTCGTCCATAAAGCGAAGGGTGTCATTCCAATGGTTGCTTGATAACTATTATTATAAGAAAATTCAATTAAATGCTGATGCTTCTTCTAACTCCCTTTAAAATACAAAGTACAAGCCCAAAGCATGTCTTCCAATGTTTGAATTGTCCTCACTATTTGGCCATCAGAATGAGGGTGAAAAGCAGTACTGAAGTCAAGTCTTGTGCCTAGAGCCTTATGCAAACTTCTCCAAAACTTGGAGGTAAACATGGGATCTCTATCCGATAATATAGAGATCGGTATACCATGTAGTCGAACTATTTTCTTGACATAAATTTGAGCCTATTTTTTTACTGTGTATGTAGATTTACCCGATAAAAAGTGAGCTAGTTTAGTTAAACGGTCAACAATGACCCACACAATCTCAAAACCATGTTGTGTCTTAGGTAATCCAGTCACAAAATCCATTGAGATACTCTCCCATTTCCACTTAGGTATAACCAATGGTTGGAGGGGCCCCAATGATTTTTGATGTTCAATCTTTTACCTGCTAGCATGTTAATCAATGGCTAACAAATTCGATAACGTCTCGCTTCATTCCTATGCACCAATAAGTTCGTCGGAGGTCTTGGTACATTTTTAAACTCCCAGGGTGAACCGATTATGGAGTATTATGAGCTTCAGCCATGATCTCCTTCTTAATAGGTTTTAAAACAAAATCTTATTAATCACCTTTCCAATATGATGATTTATCCTTCTCCTTTAACATAAACGGAAAATCAGATTCTCGTACTGTACGTAAGTTTCATCGCCAAAGTCTCATGCAATATCTTTGAACAAACACATACCAAAGTTCTAAGTTTCAAATAGCAACGAGACTTCTTGTACCAAATGTATAATTCATAAGCACAAATCTTGTCATAAATTGTCAAGTTGTACGGGGATGTAACTGATGTCTCAACATGTTTATTTCAAATTGTTTGCTCATTCCACTCGTAAACTCGATAAGATGGATTCGCTTCTACCACATGTCTCGGATTTCTTGAGTAAGCGAGTAAACCTGAAGACTGTTTAGGGCTTCAAACCTAAACTCTACCTAGGGTGTTTGTCCTTGCCGCACGATAGGTCATAAGAGTAAATGAGCGACCTATTTTTTTTCGTTAAGCTAGGAGGGTCCTTCTTAAATGAAAACAATTCTTGGTCTGTCAAAATGATAAAACTTTTCCTTGTCCATTATTGCTTCTCGCGTATTATTCTTTATTAAGGCTAATATACTCTTGGTGTTCCCTTTAAAACTTCAAATGACACATATTCTTAATTTCCAACACATGTTCAACATATAATCTCTCTAGTATGGTCTTTTTTTTCTATTAACTATTTGACCTCTCACATCTCCAAAACTTTTCTTAGCTTCAACCAATTGAACTAGTCAGAGTCTTTTCATCTTAATGACTGAATAAAACTCGAAGAATTTAAAGTCCCTCAAAGTGACTATTCAATCTAGAGTCAACAACCTATTTTCTTGTCTGAAGTCTTGTTGCTTTAGCGTTTTCCATTGATAACCTTATATAAGCATGTTATTTAAATAAGTGAGCTTCAAGTTTTTTTTTTTATTACAGTTCATCATACGCCTTTTATTCATTTAGTAGAACACCCAAATGACTAAGATGTCCTGCTTCATCCATAAAACTTCAAACTCTATGACAATAATTCATAATATTATCAACCATGCTCAATTATCCTTAGTTCTCTTATGAAGACTGAAGTTATATCAAACTCATACCAAATGGGGAAAGATGTGACGCTATCTAGAGTTTGAGATCATTCCTTAATATAGCATGCCGATCACATCCTCGACGAATCCTAGCTTAAAACTTGATAAACTTAGATTGTTGTCTTGTGCAACTATGACAAGAGAGTATATTTCCAAAACCAAAAGTTTCTTAAACGTCTCCAAAAGGTTGAGTAATAAAATATGTATATATACATATACTAAAAAGTTTTTTTTCCTCAATTAAATACCAAGACCGTTCTCTTGTCCAACAAAAATGTAGCTTTAGAAATCAATTAACTAACAATATACCTGATATCAATGAGTTCTAAAAAGTTTCTATCTCTTCCATCTATTCTTCATATCCAAAAGGGTATTCATTAGTCCATTCTATTCACTGGGTGAAACTTCTGTACTTCTAACCAAAATTTAACTTATAGCTTGTGGGAACTCTACTTTTGGTCCTTACTCCCTAGAAACGTAAGAATAGAATTTAATCTCACACTACAAGAGTATACCCAACGTTGAGATTATATCATTGACTCCATTTGTCAACACTATGCTGCCAAAAAAATTATATAAGACAAAAGTAACCAAACTACTTTATAAGAAAGCTTTATGTCAATTTTTCCTCAATAAGTTCCATAAAAATAATTTTACCAAGAAAGTTAACCTAACTTAACTATGACTAAGGAGATAACCATAAAAGTTAATCTTTAGAGAAAACATCGTATCCTGTGGATTATCCGAACCTAAATGTTCTGGCATGAGCGTTTATCTGACTTAGCTAACCTTGCTTAAAGAGTCTACAAAACCTTATACCCATTGCTCTGATACCAACTGTAACAATTTGTATTTTCTAATATCGTCATTCTCACAAAATGCGAAAACGTAGCTTTCAAGAAACCTTAAGAACTAAAATTATTCAGCTGAATCAATTTCTTTACAGAATTTTTCTAAACTAACTTAACTAAATAGGAAGATGACTTTCAAACTCATGCCAGTACGCTAAACTTCACATTTTACTAGAACGATCATTCAATCCTTCATCTGAAAAACATTTATAAAACAGAAAAAAATGAGTAAAAAAATACTCAATAAGCAATTTCCATATCAAATTTTGAAATTCATTTTCCTTTCAAAACATTCGTAAACAAAAATATGAACAGATCAAAACTTTTAAAGTCTTTTAAAAATATTTAATACAATTTTAAAACTCTCAAAATAAACTAGATTTTCACAAATAAAGTCTTCAAATAAGGTAAAATTTCCAGTCAATCAAAACAAACTTTCATTCTTTCAAAACAGACTTCCATTCATTCAAAACGAACTTTCATTTGATCAAACTTCAAATCTTTCAAAACAAACTTTCTTTCAATCAAAACTTTCAAAATTCCTTCTAAAACATTTGATACAACTTTCAAACTTTCGAATAGCTAAATCATTTAAACATTCAAAACAATCTTACATTCATTCATACTTTCAAAATCAGAGTGGAATGTTGCATTATTTATACCAATCTTTGAGAGAAAATACCAAAACTCTTCTTCTTTTCTTTTCTTTTTCTCTTTGAGAGATAAAACTAGGTCTAGCAGTTTAAGAAAAATAAAACCTAGGGTTTAAGGGCTTTTATAACAAACCCTAATGAATCCATTTTAAAAAAAGGATTAACATAAAAATATGAAGATTTAATAAAACTCTTACTTTTTATTTTTTTAAAATATAAGAACAAATTATCTTTTAAAAATAATTTCTAAGACAAAAAAGTTTATCTTTGAGAAAATAAAAGAAAGCAACTAAAAAAATAATAATTTAAATATATATATATTTATATATTTTTCGGTTGTTACAAGAATGATAGGTAAACACTATCACTTTAGTCCCAATCAAATATGAACGAAATTTATCAATTGCGAAAACAACAGCAAAAAGTTCTTTCTCAATCACAGTATAGTTCAACTAACTACTATTCAAGGTTTTTCTTGCATAATAAACAGGATGAAGAACTTTACCTTTTCGTTGACCCATACAAGACGATCAAGCATTTGGTCAATAAAGGGTAATGGAAAATGGTCTTTAAGAGTTACCTTGTTTAACCGATGGTAGTCCATACACACTCTCCAACCAGTCACCGTTCTAGTTGGGATCAATTCGTTGTCGTTGTTTGTAATCACCGTCATACCACCCTTCTTGGGAACGCATTGGACCGGTCTAACCCAGCTACTATCCGAGATGGGGTAGATCACTCCAGCATATAACCATTTTATGATTTCTTTTTTGACCACCTCTTTCATTTTGGGGTTAAGCCTCCTTTGGCACTCAATAGAATTGGTGGCTCCTTCCTCCACGATGATTTTGTGCATGCAAAATGTAGTGCTAATTCCTCTTATGTCCGCTATGGACCATCTGATAGCCCTCTTGTACTTTGATAAAACCTGCAAAAGCAAAGATTCACGTTCATTAGACAAATATGAAGAAATGATAATGGGCAAAGTATCGTTTAAACCCAAATAAGCATATTTTAAATGAGAAGGTACGAGTTTCTTCTCAAATTTTGGAGGTTCAATGATGGAAGGTTGCAAGGTCTTGAAATCTGCTATTGTCGGTTGCAAAAACTCAAAACGCTCAAATTGGGGCAAAATTGCTCCATGAATCTTTTTTTGCGGCCTCCAAATCTGCTTCTAAGTCTTCCACCATCATTTGCTGGAGTTTCTCCATGATTGTCTCTATCGTAGAGCACTCCTTGACTTCATCCGAGAGATGCATCGCATCGAGGACTTTAAAGGTTACCTGCTCATCATTGACCTTCATCATGATCTCTCCTTTCCTAACATTGAAAACCGTATCTCCAGTTGCTAAAAATGGCCTCCCAAGAATGATCGGCACCTCAAGATCTGCTTCGCAATCCAAAATTATGAAATCGGCGGGCAAAATAAACTTATCAACTTTAACAAGCATATCTTCTATTTTCCTTCCGATTTCTTTATAGATCTATCAGCTAGTTGTAAAGTGACAGTAGTAGGACGAGCTTCTCCTATATTTAACTCTTTAAAGACCGAAAGAGACATAAGATTAATGCTTGCTCCTAAGTTTTAACACAATGCTCTTCCTAGGTTCTTACCTCCTATTGAGCAAGGGATAGTAAAACTACCTGGATCCTTACACTTAACAGGCAATGGATTCGCTAGAGCATCACTACTACAGCTTGTTAAGGCTACCGTCTCATGCTCACCTAACTTCTTACGCCTACATACGATGTCTTTTAAAAACTTAGTGTAGTTAGGCATTTGTTATAAAGCATCTATGAGAGGTATATTTATATGCAACTGTTTTAGAATCTCAAAGAACATTTTAAAATGACTATCCTAATTTTTTTTAACTAGCATTTGGGGGAAAGGTGGAGGAATCTTAATATTACCTACTTGTGGAGTAGTGCTGGGCACTACTTGCTTACCTTTATCTGCCTTCTTACCTTTTTCTTCTGAACATATGAGTTCTGCTTTCTCTTCTTGTTATGGATTGGAGGTGGATGCAGGAACATGTGTAATTGCATCAGTTCCTTCTTCTTGAAGTGAGGGTCCATCATAACTTAATCCGCTTCTCGTGATAACCGCCTTACAGTGCTCCTTTCCCTCACGATCTCGCTTCGGGTTCTTTGTGTGTCCAGGCAATGTACCTTGGGGTCAAGATTTTTGGTCATTTGCAATCTGCCCCACTTGCATCTCCAAGCTTCTTATCGCAACATCAGTTCTAGTCATGAACTCTTTCATCATGGCTTCCAAACTTTCGTTGCTACCACTTTGCTGAGTAGTATTTTGACATCTTTGTTGATTGTATTGTTGAGGTTGTGACGTTGGCTGACTTGGAAAACCAGAAGGAGTGTAGTTTTGCTTGTATTGTTGAGCGGGTGCTTGCGGACTGCTACTAGCTACTCCTTGGTTACTCCAGGAAAAGTTTGGATGGCGCCTCCATCCAGGGTTGTAAGTTTTTGAATACAGGTTGAAGTTCCACTGGGCACCATGACCTACATAAGAAATAGACGTTGGATTAGCTGGACAGTTCTCATACAAGTGGTTATCACCACAATAGACACAAGATATATCTGAAATTTGTAAAACAGGAGAGGGTTCAGGTATCGCCGAAATTGTGGTTTTGGTCTCCTTCTCCATTGTCAACTGCTTTAACATCTAGTTCATAGCCGCCATTTGGGCTTGCATTGAAGCTATTGTGTCTAACTCAAAGACTCCAGCTGATACTTGCTTCTTTGGTAATGACCTTCCTATTTCGCCTTGGTCACTAATGTCTGTCATCTTATTCAAGATATCAACGATCTCATTTACCGACTCCTCTAACAACGAGCCATTGGCTCTGGTGTTCAACATCATCCTTGATGAACGATCCAATCCTCTATAGAATTGTTCAATCTGTACCCATGCGGGCAATCCATGGCTCGGGCATCTTCTCAGTAATTCCTTAAAACACTCCCAAGTTTCTTGAACTGCTTCGTTGTTCTTTTGTCTAAAAGACACAATGTTCTCTCAAAGGTTTGCGTTCCTGGTCAAAGTGTGGTACTTTGCCAAAAATTTCTCCGTCAGTTCTACCCATGTGTTGATAGAATTTGGTTCTAGTACGTTTAGCCAAGTTCTTGCACCATCCCTGAGAGAAAAAGGAAACATTTTAATCTTAGTACATCCTCAGAGACACCAGGAAGTTGAAATGTATTAGCTATTTCAATAAAAGATTTGAGATAAGAGTAATGATCTTCGTTAGTCAATCCTCCGAACTCACCCATCGTCTGTAACATCTGGAACATGACTGGCTTGAGCTCGAACTGTGTGGCTTGGGGTAAAGAATTATTTATCCCTGAATTTAGGTTGTGGAACGCATGAGTGACATAATTCCGTATGGCTACATCTCGATTGTCTGCTAGAAGGATCGGATTGGGAATTTCTCCTGCTCGGTTTGCTGCTCCTTCACCTGCCATATCTCCATTCACAGGTGGATCTCGTGGCAGTGGAGGATCTTGTGGATTTCTATTCATCTTGATGGTCTCTTCTTCAATTTATACTTCTTTCCCTTTTTTACTTTCTTTCTCTTTTCTCAACCTCTGCTCACGCCTTATCCTCTTAAGGGTTCGTTCAATCTCTGGATCAAAGGTCAACCAACCAGACCCTGTGCTCATACACGACTCCCTTAAAGGTTAGATATAACAATTAAATCCAATGACAGAGGTACACAACAATCACGCAATGAAACAATTCACTTGAAAAGAATATGATTTGAAAACTTAAGTCCCCGACAATGGCGCCAAAAACTTGTTAAGACTTTCTCTACCTCTAAAAAGATTAGAGACTCGTGCAAGCGCACACGGTCACAAGTAATACTCGAAAGTAATCCAAGGTCGAATTCCTCAGGGACTTGTTGCTTTTTCAAAATTAAGTAATGCAATGAAATGGTTCAAATATGCAATTGTGATTTGGGAAGAAAAATGTAATGAAATGTTGTCGTTTGGGGTTTGAACTAACAAGCAATTCAATGAAACTCAACCTCCTTGCCTCGTACCTTAGTTTTGATGCAAAACATGGAAAACACACTATGTTGGGAAAATGCACCAGACGCAATTCTTGACTTTTCTTGGGATTTGAGTTATACTCTTTCACTACCGCTTTTGGTTGCTGCAGAGGCTTGGGTAACCTACAATCATATTTCTATCTGTGATTACAATCTTAGAGAATATCTACCAACTCCTTTGCATTATGGATCAGATGGCCTATGCCTAGGACCATGTTTTATGCGCTTATTCCTAAGTCACATCCCATATTGCTTTCCTATTATTTTACCTAACTTACCTTTCCCAAGGTTGGGCTTTGGTGTATAAATCAAGTTCCCACTTGCCAAATGGAAAAAAGAAGTAAAGAGAAGTTTTTAGAAACCAACCCAAAAAAGTGACAGGCGTAATCTGGCCAAAATCCCGAGCGTGTTGAAAATCAAATCATTTGACTAAGGCATTCAACAAGAAGGTTGATAACTAATTTAGAACATGATTAAATGAAAGTAAATGCACAAAAACATAAAGAAAGTATTTTTCATTTAATTTAAATGAATAAATAAGTCGTACAAGGAGTTCTAGCTTAACTCTCTTATCTCGCTAGTGTGAGGGGAGGTGAAACTCGCTAAAGAACTTTAAAATAACAGAATGAACAAAGAACGGAATTAAGAACTCGAATTAAAAGCAAGACGAAAGGTAAAAGCATGAAAAACGAGGAAGTGAACAACTAGAACATGAACATAAACCCTTAAAACGTGTTCTACAACTAGAGAGCATCTAAAATAAGATGAAATAAAGCTTGGAAGGGATGATTTGCTGATGGAGGGATGACTTCTTTTTATAGCACCCTAGGTTGGTTGAAACTCCCCTCCATTTTAGGTGGAAAAGGGTTGAGATTCACCTAACCACCTCACTTGGACTTGGACTCACGGTTTTGAACATGTGTGAAATGTTCTCCTTACCTTTCATTAATCAAAATGTGCGTTTTGACATTTTGGCCTCAAAAAATGCACCGGGCGAAATTCTGCAAAAACAAAATTATGTTATTTTCTTCCAACTTTGACCGCATTTATCTCATATTTTTCCTAAAGTACCATAGTTTGACTTTTATGTAGAAATAATCTACGCATATTCTATTTTAAGAATATGTGGTGTTTTTTGGCAAATAATAATGGGAAAAGGGTGAAAAACGTGGTCAAACAGGACTACCGATACATGTTTCTGCAGTAAAAAGTCGACCCTAACATTTATTAAAATGTTTGATAAACTAAAAGATTAAAGTACAACTACCAATATAATAGTTATATTGGGCCGACTAGAACTTTACTTAGTTAATTTCACTTAGCTGGATTTTATCTAAGTAATATACCCTAGTCTTAGAATACTAAGTGGGAGCAAAAGAGAATATGTAATATACTACGTATATGTTTGATATACAAGGTATATATAATATATTTTTCTCTCTCTCACATTCTCCTTTATATTCACACTGTGAGTTTCATGCTCGGCCTCCTGTCGCCCTGGGCTTAGCTTCCCTACGGAAGGTGCTTGCATGATTCAATATCGAGGTGAATGGAGGTACTATTCATAGTAAGTGGGAGAAGGATGTGTGACAATACATCTTACGGTCTCCACCATTGGTTTGCACCATTAGATTTCATACATGACCTGCGTGTCGTCTTAGAGTGACCATCCTTACGGAGGGTTCATTGTATGGGTTCAAAACCAAGCCAATCTCTAGAAACGGATAAAAGTATGTTAGGTTTTGCTCCTATATTTTCATTTCCTACGGCGAGATTATTCGGGCGAACCTCTGAGGTCTGAAAATGGTGGGTCACACTTACGCGAAGTTGTTAAGTTAGTTAGCAATTTCTTGACCAAATAAACGATGACTAAAGTTTATAGGAATAAGAGTTATTCTGGTGTAAAATTTAGTTGAGAACGTCTCAATTCAGTGAAGGAGTAGCTGTCTACCCTACGGTAACTGTTGCTCTAAATCACTAAAGTGTCCTTGCAAAACAATTTTGTTAAGGTGCTTAATTACTTTTGCTAAAATATGACTGGGTTTAAAGATCATGCATGAAACTAATATAGGTTTGTTTTTAGTTTCAGCATGTCTACTTCTATTATTGCACTCCTTGTCGCGGAAAAAACTTAACGGTGAGACTTACAAATAATGAAATTCAAATCTAAACACTATAATCGTGATAGATGATCTTAGGTTCGTCTTGCAAGAGGATTGTCCTCAAGCTTCTACGCCTAACGCCACTATGGTGGTGCGCAACGTCTATGATAGATAGATCAAGGCCAATGACAAGGCTAAGGTCTACATCTTTGCGAGCATATCTAATGTGCTTGCTAAGAAGCACGAGGACACAGTCATCGCTAAGGAGATCGTGGACTCGCTGCAGAGCATGTTTGGACAACCGTCCTCACAGGCTCGACATGAAGCCCTTAAGTTCATTTACAACTCCCACATGAAAGAATGCTCATGAGTGCGAGAACACGTTCTCAACCTGATGGTCCACTTCAATGTTACGGAGTCGAACGGGACCATCATAGATGAGCAGACAGAGGTCAGCTTTATTCTGGAATCTCTTCCGATGAGTTTCCTGCAACTCCGCAGCAATGCGGTTATGAATAAGCTGGAATACACTTTTACCACGCTCTTAAATGAGCTACAGGCTTACTAGTCTCTTATGAAAAATAAGGGACAAGAAGGGGAGGCAAACGTTGCCACCTTGAAAAAGTTACACCGAGGTTCGACCTCTAGAGCCAAGTTTGTGCCATCTTTTTCTGGAAGTAAGACTTTCAAAAAGAATAAGGCCACTGGTAAAGGGCGTAGACCTGACCCCACTACTGCCACTACCAAGAAAGGCAAGACCAAGGTTGTAGAGAAAGGAAAGTGTTTCCACTGCAACATGGACGGGCATTGGAAGCGCAACTTCCCAAAATACTTGGCCGAAACGAAGAAATCCAACGAAGGTAAATATGATATACTTGTTTTGAAAACATGTTTAGTGGAGAACGATGACTCCGCCTGGAAATTGGATTCAGGAGCCACTAATCACGTTTGTTCTTCGTTTCAGGGAATTAGTTCCTGGAGGCAGCTTGACGCCAGAGAGATGACTCTCAAGGTCGGAACGGGAGAGGTCGTCTCAGTTGTGGCAGTAGGGGAGCTCAAGTTGTTTACAAACAAGAATATATATATATATTATTAGATAATGTGTATGTAGTTCCTAAAATTAAAAGGAACTTAATTTCAGTTTCTTGTTTGTTAGAACATTTGTATTCCATTTCTTTTAATTTAAATGAAGCGTTCATTTCAAGAAATAGTGTCAATATTTGTTCTGCTTTGCTTGAAAACAACTTGTATGTGCTAAGACCAACCATAACTAAACCAATTTTAAATATTGAGTTGTTTAAAAATGCTAAAACTCAAAATAAAAGGCAAAAAGTTTCTCACAAAGAAGGTACCTATCTTTGGCACTTAAGATTAGGTCACATTAATCTTAATAGGGTTGGGAGGTTGGTAAGAATGACATTCTAAGTGAGTTAGAAGATGATTCTTTACCACCATGTGAGTCTTGTCTTGAAGGCAAGATGACTAAACGACCTTTTAGTGGAAAATGTTCTAGAGCCAAAGAGCCCTTAGAACTTATACATTGAAACCTTTTTGGGCTGATGAATGTTAAAGCTCGAGGAGGGTCTGAATAATTCATCTCTTTTATAGATGATTATTCAAGGTATGGTTATTTATACCTAATGCAACATAAGTCTGAAACCCTTGAAAAGTTCAAGGAGTACAAAACTGAAGTTGAAAATCAATTAAGTAAAACCATTAAAGCACTTTGATCTGATCAGGGTGGAGAGTATATGAACTTGAGATTTCAAGACTATATGATAGAACATAGAATCATGTCCCAACTCTCAGCCCCTGGTACACCTCAACAAAACGGTATATCAGAAAAGACAAACAGAACCCTGTTGGACATGGTTCTATCAATGATGGGCTATCCTCAGTTGCATAACTCATTTTGGGATTACGTTGTCGAGATTGCAATTCACATTTTGAACGTAGTTCCATCAAATAGTGTTTCTGAAACACCCTTTGAGCTATGGAAGGGTCGTAAAGCTAGTTTACGTCACTTCCGCATTTGGGGATGCCCGACAGACGTGCTCATGGATAACCCAAAGAAACTAGAACCTCGTTCAAAAGTATGCCTATTCGTAGGTGGGAGACGATAGGTGGTATTTTCTTCGATCCACAAGAAAACAGAGTGTTTGTATTGACAAACGTCACCTTCTTGGAAGTAGACCACGTTCAAGATCACAAACCACGTTGTAAGGTCGTGATAAACGATATTTTCGAATAGGCTACAAACGCGTCAACAAAAGTTGTTGATCAAGCTAGAACTTCAACAAGAGTTGTTAATGAAGCCAACACATCATGTCAGTCACATCCACCTCAAGAATTGATGGTGCCTCGACGTAGTGGGAGGATTGTATCACAACCTGACCGCTACGTGGGTTAAATTTAAACCCAAGTTGACAGACCTGATGACGGCGTCGAAGATCCATTGACCTACAAACAGGCAATGGAAGATGTCGACAATGACAAATGGGTCAAAGTAAAGAACCTCGAAATGCAGTTTATGTAATTCAATGTCGTGTGAGAACTTGTAGACCAACCTGACGGGGTAAGGCCCATAGGGTGCAAATGGATCTACAAGAGAAAACGAGATGCCGAAGGAAAGGTATAGACCTATGAAGCGAGACTTGTGGCGAAAGGCTAAACACAAATGGAAGGGGTGGACTATGAAGAAACCTTCTCCCTTGTAGCTATGCTCAAGTCTGTAAGAATACTTTTGTCCACTACCACATATTATGACTATGAGATTTGGTAAATGGATGTCAAGATTGCCTTTCTCAATGGCAATCTTGAAGAAAGTATTTATATGTCTCAACCCGAGGGATTCATAGCTCAAGGTCAAGAGCAAAAGGTTTGCAAGCTTAAACTGTTGGGTGTGTTGCCCTAAACTCATAGTTTGTATTTTGTAAAAACACATGTTTATTTAATAAAGTTTTATTCAATAAATTTGTTGTTGAATCATAGCTTTGCATTGTCCAAAATCCAATAAACTAAACATCCAATGTTATTTTTTATGTAATAGGGACAATATATATACTGGGTATATAGTTGATATATGGGGTATATATTTGATATACCTCTGATATATGAATGGATAATGTTCCGTGAATAACCTAAAGGGTCTATAGTATATGGATAAGGCTGGGTACCTTATCCTGGCAACACTATGGATACGGCTCACTCTGTAAAGGTTACAGCCGACTCGATCCAGGTCGTTCGTGTGGAGACATGCGAGTGGGGGTATCCTATACAATGAGTTTGTATGAGACCGGACCGCAAAATAGGCAATCTTTAGATGTAACACCGTTAACTAATAGATTGCCATTTCTTAAGATGACCAGACAACTCATTCTCAATCCTGAGTGAGTTATGGATTCCTGCCCGTGAGGGCTCGTTCTTTGATATTTATGGGTGAGAGTGGCCCGAATCGCCGACTCAACATTCCTACCATTTTGGGGACGAGACCGAGTGGGGAGCTGGGAACATAACTTCACAAGATGGAATTCACTCCTCCCCAACTTTAGGGAAGTAGGTGAGTGTTCCCTTAAATGCCGACTCCGGGACTTGAACAAGGGGCCCCACCGTCTCATTGGCCGAGAGGGACTTCCGGTTATTGGTTGGACCATAACCGGGTTGTTCATTAGAGGAGGAGTGGTGTTTAAGGAGTAAGATGTAACTCAGGGGTAAAACGATAATTTGACCCAACTTGAGTTACGAACACTCGTGAAGGATTGACTCGTCATTAATGATCATATATCCATGGACACGAAAACATTCTACAGTGAAAAGAGTGCAACTGCGGGTCTTTAGTGGAATGACCCGTAGTTAACGAATCTAGATTAACTCGGTCGATGAGTTTGACCGATTAATCTTGCATCGTTGGAGCTTCGAATCTGTAGGTGCATTAGGTCCCCTTGCTAGCTCATAACGAGTAAAACGAGGAGCGTGGGAGTGTGTAAGTAGTAGGATGACCAGACAACTCATTCTCATAACGCACTTTTGGATCATTTCCAAATGTCCATAAACGCACACACGCGCCCCTAGTACTACTTACACACTCCCACGCTCCTAGTCCGTGTGTGTTTTCAACACCTATACCATAAAACAAGAAAAACAGCGAGTCATTTCCAACTTCCAGCAATGGGAAAACATTTTAAGGGAGTTTTGAAAGTCTGTTTACCACGAGATTGCCTTTGTTTAGGTGTAACTGACTTAGATCTGTTTCGGATAGGGCCTTGAACAAAAGTGGGTAGTCGTCGAACGTCGAGAATCGAAGCTGTTTGCATTTTTACAGAAGGGAAAGTCGCCCAAAAAACGACCCCCGACACTACTGGCTGCTACCCAATGAGCATGGGTCACCAATACTATGTGCTATGAGTCGTGGGTCACTGCTAATCAATCTGTACCTCGCCAACAGCAGCTGAAAACGCCCCAAAAATTTATAGCCGCCGCGAACGCCTCACAATTCGCTGCTGGTACGCCCACGTCGCTGGTCTACTGCTCGCTGGAGTGGGCCGTCGGGGAACAAAGGCGCGACGCTGTTGCTTGCGGATGTAGGTCGTCGGAAAACAAGGTCGCGGCGCCGATGAGGCTCGTCACCAATGAGAGGAAGATAAAACGTGGGGGGGGGGGGGGAGGGGTTTCGCGTGAATGAGGGGGGAAAAGGAAAAAGGAAAAAAAATAGGTTTTTCTTTTGGCTTTCCCCCTATTTTTCTTTTGTTTCCCTTTTGTTTAAAATTGAAACAAAATGCCCAATTACCCAATTCTAACACATGGCCCAAAGGTTTAAAGAAGTATGACTCGCATATGTTTTTTTTTTTTTGTTTAAGTCATACTAAGCTTGACGGCCTCCAAATAATTGAAGTAAAATAATTCAATCCAACGGCTCTAACCAAGGCCCAGTAGTGCCCTTCGAAACATAAATTATAAATCATTATGACTCCTCAATGATCCAAAATAAAATAAAGTAGGAAGAAAACAAAATAAAATAAATCATGTCGATATAAATTTAAATGTGTTTGGGGTGGAACCTCGAGAGTCGAGATTAAATCTAACTTCAGTAACGCGGGGTATTACAGTCATAGTGTAATTATTAGTGAGATTGGAATCAAATTATAGTATCCTTCTCTCTCATAATTTTGAACCCAATTCAAAATTAACTTTATATTATAATGTATCAACATACATTACATTAATTGCATCTCATACAATTAACCTTAATTCCCTTTAACTACTTTGAACAATTCAAATTCTTTTGAAGACTAACTGTTCTTAACTATCCTTTACGAGCTAGAAAGAGGATCTAATGGACCTACAGATCGGAAGCTCCAACGATATGAGATTAATTGATTAAACTGATTCACCATATTAATCAACATTCGTTAATTGTCGGCCACTCCACTAAAGACCCACAGTTGCACTCTTCTCACTGTAGAATATTTTATGTCCATGGATTTTGACCATTAATGGTAAGTCAATCATTCACGAGTGCTCGTAAGCACATCTGGGTCAAATTACCATTTTACACCTGTGTTACATCTTATGCCTTAACTACTGTTGATCCTCTAATGAACAATCTGGTTATGGTCAAACCAATAACCAGAAGTCCCTATCGGCTAGTGAGAGGGTGGGGCCCTTAGTTCAAGTCCCGGAGTCAGCACTTAAGATAACACTCATCTACTTACCCAAAAGTCGGGAAGGAGTGAATTCCATTATGTGTAGTTATGTTCCCAGCTCCCCACTCGGTCTTGTCCCCAAAATGGTAGGCATATTGAGTTGGCAACTCGGGCCACTCTCACTCATACAAATCAAAGGACGAGCTCTAACATG
This sequence comes from Momordica charantia, assembly GCF_013281855.1. NCBI lineage: Eukaryota > Viridiplantae > Streptophyta > Magnoliopsida > Cucurbitales > Cucurbitaceae > Momordica > Momordica charantia. The sequence goes on from NW_028275160.1 coordinate 17,439,429, forward strand.
CAGGAGTCCATAACTCATTCAAGATTAAGATTCAGTTACCAGGTCATCCTATTGAAATATTAATCTATTAGTTAATGGTGTTACAGCTAAAGATTAATTATTTCGCTGTCCGGTCTTATACTAACTCATTGTATAGGATACCCCCACTTCCATGTCTCTACACGAACAACCTAGATCAAGTCATTTGTAACTATTACAAAGTGGGTCGTATCCATAGTGTTACCAGGATAAGGTAACCAACCTTATCCATCTACTATAGACCCTTTAAGTTACTACTGGAACATTATCCAACTGTATATCGAATATATGCTGTATATATATATACTTTATATCAAATATATATGATGTATATTAAATATATACTGTATATCTATTATATATTGTATATCTATTATATATTGTATATCTGTTATATACTGTTCCAGTTACATGACATAACCTCGGATGTTAGTTTATTGGATTTGGATTAATGCAATTCTATCAATAACAACTTTGTTGAATGAATATTTGTTTTATGTTTACAAACCACGAATTTAGGGCATAAAACCCAACATAGAGATGGTGCATTGTGATGAAAGTTTGCTTGAGGCAGATCTTGTTGAACCCTGTGTTTTGGGCCCTTAGTTTACATGGACGAATAAGTAGTTAGGGGATGGTTTGATGTTGAATCGGCTTGGTAGTGTTTTGGCGAGTTCGACACGATTTTTGAGGTGAGGTTTGTAAGTGGGGTGTTTCTAATCATTGCCCTCTTGTATTTTATGTTAGTGCCATTGTTATGAGGCGTCGCCCTACTTTTAGATTATTCTTTGACTAATGAGATGCTAATGCGCAGTTCATTTCGTCTATTTGAGGTTCGTGGAGGTCATTTTCTCTGGTTTCTCTTATTATGGGTTTCTTTTACAATCTCCGTGCTCTTATGCCTGTTTTGCACCGCTTAGGTCATCATATTGGTTGTAACGCCTCGAGTTTTTTAATTATTTTTATTTTAAGATTTAAATTGTGCATTTGGATTTTCCTTTCAGCTCTTAATTAAATTATTAGATTTCTAATTTGGAGTCTCAATTTAGTGTAAATTAGAATTAAGTTTAATTTCGTTAGATTAAGATAAATTAAGTTTTCGAACTTCGGAGGAGATTTTTAAATAAATCTTAAATCGAAGGACTTAGAAATTTAATTTTTCCCTTTTGGATGTTATTATTGGGTTTTAGATTTTAAGTTAATTATTTTTATTTCTGGTTGTTGTGAGTTTTATTTTAATTTATAATGTGTAAGTTTGGGCTTCTCATGTTGGGCCATTAGTTTTTTTTTTTTTTTTTGGGCCTCCTTTAAAACATGATAATTTAGTTATTGGATTTTCAACAAGGTTGTTAAAAACAAAATAAAGCAAAAGAAAATAGAATAAAATAAAGGAAAAACAAATCAAAACCCTAATCTCACGTATTATTCTCTCCCCCTCCCTCCAGCCACCACCTACACTCGATCTCCTTCTCTGACGTGGGTTTCGCTCCGGTGACCACGGACAGCAACGACCGATGACAATTCTCTCTCCGGTGAACCCGTAGCAGCAGCGACGGTGCAACCTCGCGTCCACGATCAGTTGCACGTCAAGAACACCCAACACTCGAACGGTAGTTGACGCGACCGATTCTGCAGCAGCAGCGACGACCCGAGCCCAGTTGCGATGGATGGAGCTTCACAGTTCTGCAACAGGTGGTAGCTCTGTGTTTACTAACTCAGGAGGGTCATAGCTACAGCGGTGGCTGGAGGTGTAGCGACGGACTGGAGATGCGGCGGCTTTTTTTTGCAGCGTTTCGGCATTTCGGTGTTAACCCACAACCCGTGGAAGCGTAGTTTGGGTGACTCGGACCTTTGCTTTAGCGTTCAGTAGCATCGTAGGTCGATTTAGAGAGTTTTCCCCTACTGTAAAACGCAAACAACAGCGTTTGTGGTGTTCGGTGATTACCCACATCCGTTCAAAACCCGATTTGCGTTACCCACGCCTTTTCGAGTTAAATCTATGTTACCCACACCTAAACGAAGTCAATTGTGCGGTAATGAACCCCTCGAACCCTCTTTAATATCGATTATAGGGACTGGAATGTTGATTTAACTTGCTATTTTTATGTTTTAATGCTTAGGTGTTGGAGCGAAAGAAGAATTAGGGCGTGGTTATGAGTAAGTAGCACCAAGGGGCAGGTGCGTGCGTTAATGAGTGTAATTGGAACGGTTTCATGCTGGATTTTATTATGTTAATGCATCTCATGTATTTATAAATCGTTATACGTGGTTTGTGAACTACCAATGGATATTGTTAGGTTGCATGTTGCTGTTCTTTTTGATATACATTATAAAAATGTATTACTTTTGATTGTTGGATACGATTGGAAAGTTTTTTATTAGTATGGTTGGAAGTGATTAACCTTTGATGTTTGAAAGCATGTTTGAGATGAGATGCATATGTTAGTTTATATTATCTAGTTTTATGTTTGCTTAGTTAGAAGAGGTTGGGTTATTGCTTTTGCTCTATACGATAAAAAGCATGCTGGAAAATTGTGTTGTGATTAGAAGTGTGAATGACTTGTAGATGCGTTGGAGGGCTTAGTTGGAGTTGTCTGAAGTGGTGGAACAGACTAGTTGTTTGTTATTCTGTTATTTGTCTTAAGTGAAAATGCAGACTAGTCATTTGGCTATTCAGAGTTCTTACTATTGGTGACTTGGGGAATTATTTGATAGAATCCTAGCAAAGGACTATGATTAGAATGTCTGGCCTATCGTGTAATGAAAAGTTGATAGACGAGTTTCATAGCCTCGTGGGTAATGGTTGAGGCAGTTACTGACTGGGCGTTTATGCTGAACGCACGCACTAAGCGTGGTAACAATTATATAGATGCAAGTGCACACCTGTTAGAGTAATATAAAATGGATGGAGTATCCAAGTATCGATCCTCAAGGACTTCTAAATAATTTCCAAACTCTAAAGTTTTAAAGAATAGTGAATGTTGAAATGAGTGATTCTTGTAAAATGGGAAGTGGTCACAAATAATGGTTTTGGATTTGGGATTTGGACTTATAATGATAAAACCTAGCCCGAATTACTTCAAGTTAGCCAACAAAGAATCAAGAACATGCTAAGGATAATATGCATTTTACTTTAGAAACCAACGACTACGCTTCTCACTTGACTTATGTCTAAGCAAGTTCAAAGTCCTAAGACATTCCCTAATATGTCTATTATGAGAGATATCTTAGTTTTAGGATGGAAATAGTCGCAACCTCGGGTTAAGGTCCTATGTCTAGGCTACTTAAGCGGAACCCTTATGTCTAAGGCGCTCCTCTCCTCGGTTTAACCACTCAACAATGCAAATAAGCAACCTTTTCAGTATTGACTTGTTAAGACATACAGTGGCCTTCTCTAAATCCTAACTTTTTGGGAAAACATGTTGAGCAATGAATGGAAAGTAAAAACACTACTTCTTAGCAACCCTTTTTAGACATAAAAGGCTAACTATCCATAACCGGGCTAGAGACGGGAATTTAGAAAGACATATTGAAGAAAATACAGCAAGTAAAATGGTTGAATGTGGAATGCATGTGTGAAAAACAAAAGTTAACTAACGGAGAGTTTTTATCGGGATTGAGAGCTTCGCCCTTCTCTTTCAAGCAAGGGGGAGTGTCACGTGCTCTTTCCTCCAAAAACACAACTCTCTTAACTAAAAATAAAGTAAAGGCAAAGGGAAGATAAGCAAAGTGCTGGATTTTTATATATTTGAATAAGTAGAAAATAACTAAGTACAAATGGAAACAAAACAAGCTCAATAAAGGAATGTAAAGTGCTCGGGATTTAAAAACCAAAAGTAACTAATGAAAGCAACTCAAAAGTACTTAGACAGCAACAAAGAAACACTAAAAATGATCAAGAGAAGGAAGCAAGGCTTGATGAATTTGGTGGAGAAGTTGCTGGAATTTATAGCTGTGCAGAATTGGTTAGGTAGGTCCTAAAACGATGGTGAATCACCCATTTCCAACTCTTTTGACTGACCAAATCGTGCTCAAACTGATAGTGGAACACTTCTTCTACACGTCTGCATCGGTTGGAACCACCAAAACGCATTGGAAGACGCGTTTCATTAAGGGCAAAGTTGGAAGAAACCAGTTTTTCTGCAGGCTTCCCAGGCGCATGGCGCCTCCCATGATGGTTTTTCCGTCTTTTTGCTTCTTTTGATTAATTTGCACTCCCAAATGGTTCTAAAATGTCATAAATACAATATAAGCCAACCACAAACCATAATATATGAATTTTGCATGAATTGGAACTCAAACGACCGAGAAAAATCCGAAACAAAGCTGAAACATTGTAAAAACAGCATCTAAAACCTTCTTTTTACGCATGTAAACAAGCGTAATCACACCCCCAAACTTAACTTTTTGCTTGTCCTCAAGCAAAACTTAGCAACTTTAATCAGCTTTCTAACACATGGACAAGGAATAGCAAAAGCAACCGAGATGTTCAATCATAAATTGTCTCAGGGAAAATATGTCAAAGCCTACCATTCTATTGCCTTTGTAAACTTAGTCACTATAAACCAAGTTTGAAATGATAAAAACTTTCTCTTTCAAAATCTTTTTTCTCTTTCAAAAACAAAAAACGTTTTCAAATACCCCTAAGGAATCTGCACACTCCCTCCTTACACTAAGACTTTTACATCTGACAGACCGGCTACTAGCCCCTGAGGTTTCCACACACTAACATCGGTTTCAACCACAGCTACTCGTAGAAAGACTTTGAACTAACAGCTAGGTCATAAAACGACGACAATGAGAAACACGAAGTCACTTATCACCATCTTTACTGCTATTTTCAAAGTCAACCCCCAACCTAAAACTAAATGGGTGTCTACAGTAGGACTCGGGAATCATAAATACATTTTCTTTAACTCTCATTGTTTTTACCACTCTTTTCTTTCTAACACAAGTCTTTTCCCCACTCTTATTTTCTCTCAGCAAGACTCTTTTTACTTTTTTGCAATTTTTTTTTTGTTTTTTTTTTTGTTTTGTGTTTTTTTTTTCAACACTTTCTTTTTTTAATAGCATTTGTTTTTCCAACTGACTCTTTTTCAAAAGAAAATAGCATGATTTTTCAAATATAAATAGCACCTTATCTTTCTGAAACAACGACTGACACAACGACTGTCCCCCCCAAACTTAAGAGAGACAGTGTCCTCACTGGGAAAAGACTTTTGCATCAGATGAAAAAAACTTAACAGTAAAAAGGACAAGGACTTCCTATATAGGGGCAAAGAAAAAGCTTAAAGTCTGTAAAGATCAAAAAGACATAAAAGAAAATGAGTTTATCACATAAACAAAGGAAATAGCTCAAAGCTTGGTCAGGCATAGAACAGAAAACTCAACAATCTCTTCTAATCATCATCGACATGAAATCACATGCACAGCACAGATACTTCAAAATAGGCATGTGAAAAGCTAAACTAAGGTTAAGTGAAGGCATACTTTAAGTGATCAGAAGATAAACGATACTAATTTATTCATGCTTCAACTAAGCTCAAAACATAATCAATACAAAAAAAACATGCGTAGTAATGCTAGAATATGCAAACTACGTCATTAACCAAAAGAATAAAACACAAAAAATAAATAGCAAAGAAAGAACCTCCCCTTCATGAAGTCGGAGGTTGTGGACTAGGATCAGTGTCAGTGCTGGGAGATGGATGACCAAGGATAGCAGCTAGCGCTGGAGGCCATGAAGGTAAAACTGCAAAATCCAATGAAGCCCTTAAGTTGTAGATATGTTGCACGACTTCTCGAACCTGATCTCGCAGCTGTTGGTTCTCCTCTCGAAGACGACGGATCTCCGATGTAGGAGACATCCCAGTACCTTCCCTTCTTTGTAACGCATGGGCGATAATACGCCGAATATTCTTCTCTTCCACAATTGGGGCATCTCTCTTAATTTGATCCTCAGGGAGCTGTACACCTTGTCGCAAGCATAAAGAAGTGACCAAACGTGGGTGATAAAGCTTACCACGTGTTTGGTGGGCACACTCATGGATACTAGTATTGATCAATTCTCCATAATTCACATCTATGCCCTTTAGCATGGCATAAACCAGCAGTGCCCTATCCTGAGTGACATGCTCATCATGCTCCGTTGGCAGAATTCTGTTTTTGACTATGTATAACCATCCTGCAGCAGCTAGGGAAACATCCTCGGGTTTTAGTCGTACCTTGCCATGAGTAGTCAAATCCCAAGTAGCCGAGGGCTTCCCAACACATGCTAGAGCCTCATCAAGCTGTGCTAGAGTCGGAGTCACTAACATCTTATTGCCCACAGCATCTCTGATATTCTCAATGTTAAAGGTGTAGTTGATCTGAGTGGCATCAAACCGTACTTCCTTCCCGCGCACTATGGCTATATGTGACTGAGGATGGACAGCAGCATAGAACTCTCTAACTAACTCCAAAGCCTCACATTGTATGGGCTGAATGAGTGGTCTCCACTCTTTGTCTCTAGCGGTCTCCCTCCAATCATCAGGCACATCTCCTAAAGTGAGATCGAATCCCAATTCTGTCATAATCTTACGGGATTTCATTAATGAAGTTCGAGTGGCTAAATTTGCCGCGTTCCATTTCGTCTCGACCTCCTCTCCCTCAGACAAGTCTAGTTCAATTGTATCAACTGGCCCAGGTGCCACTACCTTCTTCTTAGCTTCAGCTGCTTTAGCTTTCGCAGCTCTCGTTTTAGGTTCATTCACGGGCACTGTTGGCTTCTTAGCCTGAACTGCACGACGTTTTAAACTTTTTCTCTCCCGCCTCTTGTATTGGAACATTTCCCTTATCGTCTGCGTGTCCTCAAGATCTTCTTCGCTGGTAGGTTCTTGAGTACTATTCTCCCCAACCTTGGATCTACCTGTATCGCACCCAAGCGGGTTAACTGTATTAGAAGGAATAGTGTGAGCATCCCTTACCCCTGGTAGAGTGGCCATCGGTGTGACATACTCATCCGTTGCCAACGGAGTAGATCCAGTCGCCCCAGTAGGCAACTCTTGGTGACTACAAAACGCTCCTTCTGTAGGTGTATCCAATGGGGAAGGTTCCTGAGTATCTGTTCTCACCACTTCATTCGCGGTATCCTCTGTTTCCGGCATATTTGAACAATGTCCTCGTGAAACCAGTAGAAAATCATCATTACCATCTTCCGGTGTAATAATCAATGGAGATGAATAAAACTGCTCCTCGTCCCTGTTCTCCATAGATGAATCCTTAGGCGTCAGACGCCTACTACTCCCATCTTCCTCAATTTCTGGGTCTATCATCAGAATGGTAAAACTGCCAGGATCATTACATTTCATGGGTAGCGGGCTGCCTACAGCTTCACTACTACATTTTGTCATGGCTACCAGTTCATGCTCTCCTATTTTTTTCTTCCTAGAAACTATATCTTTCAAAAACTTAGCATAATTTGGCATCTGTTCTAGAGCATCTACTAATGGTATATTTATATGCAGTTGTTTTAAAATATCTAAAAATTTTCTAAACTGGGAATCATTATTTTTCTTAACTAATCTTTGTGGAAACGGGGGAGTAGGGGTAAAAGAAGGCTGTACCTGTGGAGGAACACTCGGGGTGTCCTCATTACCTTTTCTAATATTTTCTTTTTCTGGTGTTGTTGGATTTTCTGGTATCTTTACAATTGGTTCAGTGGACGGAATCTGTACATATGTTATTGGCATTGTTGGTCCATCATATGCCAGTCCACTCCTAAGAGTGACAGCTTTGCACTGTTCTTTCCCTTCTCGTTTTGGTAATTCAGTATGGCCTGGAAAAGAACCTTGTGGTCTATTCTTCAATTCATTGGCGAGCTGTCCCAATTGGGTCTCGAAATTCCTCATTGATGCCGCTTGGGATTGTATCACTGCGTCGGTTCGGGCCATGTACTCCTTCATCATATTCTCAAGATTTGAGTTGTTATTTTGAACTGGTGGAGTCTGTGTTCTCTGATTGTACTGCTGTTGCGGTGGTGGGATGTATTGCTGTGTAGGTGGAGCATAGGGCTGCTTGTTCTGTTGGCTCTGCCCTTGATTAAAACCGCTCGAACCTCCTTGTCCTCCCCATGAGAAATTAGGGTGGTGCCTCCAACCTGGGTTGTAGGTGTTCGAATATGGGTTAAAGTTCCTATTGTTCCCATGTCCTACATAAAAAACAGAAGCAGGGTTATGTGGACAATTATCATAAATATGGTTTTCACTGCAAAATGAACAAATGAGATCGTTGACTTGGCAAACAGGGGCAGGAGTGCAATAATCCGACTGCACAGGTTGTATCGGCGTGGCTAATGGATTTTTTATTCCCAATGCATCTCTTTCACCCTCTGGTTCATTGTAACCATCTCTTTTTGCATCGAGGTCGCAATGTCCAGAGCCAAAACTCCAGCTGGATCTTGCTTCTTTGGTGCTGCCCTAGATCTTTGCGAACACCATAGTTCGTTGTGTGAAGCTAAGTCATTTAGGATGTCAACTATCTCGTTGAATGTCTTCTTTGTAAAGGCTCCGTTGGCAGCATTGTTTAGCATCATCTTAGTAGGATGATCTAAACCTCTAAAGAAATGTTCTATCTGGATGCATGCCGGCAAGCCATGGTTCAGACATTTCCTGATTAGTTCTTTAAATCTCTCCCACGCCTCGTGAACAGGTTCACGATCATACTGTCTAAAGGAGATGATCTCCTCTCTGATATCAGCGTGGCGAGTAGGTGGGAAGAATTTTGCTAAGAACTTCTCCACTAACGACCCCCATGTGGTGATGGATCCCGGTGGAAATGCATTGAGCCATGCTCTAGCTTGGTCCTTCAAAGAAAATGGAAAAAGTGTTAGTCTCAGAGCATCGTCTGTTATACCAGGTAATCGAAATGCATTTGCAATTTGAATGAATGATTTCAGATGATCATGTGGATCCTCATGTTCCTGCCCTCCAAAATGTCCAATTGAGTGCAACATTTGGAACATCATTGGTTTAAGCTCAAAGTTTGCGTGGGCTGGAATAGGGTTGACTATCCCTGAATCAAAGTTCTGAAAAGCCGTGGCGGCATATTCTCGCATTGCCACGTCTCGGTTGTCCGCCATCTGGATATGGTTGAATTCATCATTTCTTGCATGATCCCTCATATTACCGTTAACAGCAGGTGGATCAACCGGATCACGAGGTGGAATATCTGCCATTGATGTGCTCGTACTCTCTACCTCACTTTCAGGACTGATTTCACCTTCTCTCTCTTTTTGCTTTTTTAGTTGTTTCCGAAGTCTTTGCTCTTTTCGAGTTTTTCGAAGGGTCCGCTCAATCTCAGGGTCAAGGGGTAGAAGAAAAGATATTGTGCTCATGCACTTTAACTTACCCTTGTGAGATAAACGACCAAAAATATAGAACAAAAACGGTGGATGGAAATTACACCCAACAACAATTCACAAAAATAAAAACTAAAAGAATTTGAAAATAATTTTAAAACTAAAGTCCCCGGCAGCGGCGCCAAAAACTTGACTGGGCGTTTATGCTGAACGCACGCACTAAGCGTGGTTATGAGTAAGTAGCACCAAGGGGCAGGTGCGTGCGTTAATGAGTGTAATTGGAACGGTTTCATGCTGGATTTTATTATGTTAATGCATCTCATGTATTTATAAATCGTTATACGTGGTTTGTGAACTACCAATGGATATTGTTAGGTTGCATGTTGCTGTTCTTTTTGATATACATTATAAAAATGTATTACTTTTGATTGTTGGATATGATTGGAAAGTTTTTTATTAGTATGGTTGGAAGTGATTAACCTTTGATGTTTGAAACCATGTTTGAGATGAGATGCATATGTTAGTTTATATTATCTAGTTTTATGTTTGCTTAGTTAGAAGAGGTTGGGTTATTGCTTTTGCTCTATACGATAAAAAGCATGCTGGAAAATTGTGTTGTGATTAGAAGTGTGAATGACTTGTAGATGCGTTGGAGGGCTTAGTTGGAGTTGTCTGAAGTGGTGGAACAGACTAGTTGTTTGTTATTCTGTTATTTGTCTTAAGTGAAAATGCAGACTAGTCATTTGGCTATTCAGAGTTCTTACTATTGGTGACTTGGGGAATTATTTGATAGAATCCTAGCAAAGGACTATGATTAGAATGTCTGGCCTATCGTGTAATGAAAAGTTGATAGACGAGTTTCATAGCCTCGTGGGTAATGGTTGAGGCAGTTACTGACTGGGCGTTTATGCTGAACGCACGCACTAAGCGTGGTAACAATTATATAGATGCAAGTGCACACCTGTTAGAGTAATATAAAATGGATGGAGTATCCAAGTATCGATCCTCAAGGACTTCTAAATAATTTCCAAACTCTAAAGTTTTAAAGAATAGTGAATGTTGAAATGAGTGATTCTTGTAAAATGGGAAGTGGTCACAAATAATGGTTTTGGATTTGGGATTTGGACTTATAATGATAAAACCTAGCCCGAATTACTTCAAGTTAGCCAACAAAGAATCAAGGACATGCTAAGGATAATATGCATTTTACTTTAGAAACCAACGACTACGCTTCTCACTTGACTTATGTCTAAGCAAGTTCAAAGTCCTAAGACATTCCCTAATATGTCTATTATGAGAGATATCTTAGTTTTAGGATGGAAATAGTCGCAACCTCGGGTTAAGGTCCTATGTCTAGGCTACTTAAGCGGAACCCTTATGTCTAAGGCGCTCCTCTCCTCGGTTTAACCACTCAACAATGCAAATAAGTAACCTTTTCAGTATTGACTTGTTAAGACTTACAGTGGCCTTCTCTAAATCCTAACTTTTTGGGAAAACATGTTGAGCAATGAATGGAAAGTAAAAACACTACTTCTTAGCAACCCTTTTTAGACATAAAAGGCTAACTATCCATAACCGGGCTAGAGACGGGAATTTAGAAAGACATATTGAAGAAAATACAGCAAGTAAAATGGTTGAATGTGGAATGCATGTGTGAAAAACAAAAGTTAACTAACGGAGAGTTTTTATCGGGATTGAGAGCTTCGCCCTTCTCTTTCAAGCAAGGGGGAGTGTCACGTGCTCTTTCCTCCAAAAACACAACTCTCTTAACTAAAAATAAAGTAAAGGCAAAGGGAAGATAAGCAAAGTGCTGGATTTTTATATATTTGAATAAGTAGAAAATAACTAAGTACAAATGGAAACAAAACAAGCTCAATAAAGGAATGTAAAGTGCTCGGGATTTAAAAACCAAAAGTAACTAATGAAAGCAACTCAAAAGTACTTAGAAAGCAACAAAGAAACACTAAAAATGATCAAGAGAAGGAAGCAAGGTTTGATGAATTTGGTGGAGAAGTTGCTGGAATTTATAGCTGTGCAGAATTGGTTAGGTAGGTCCTAAAACGATGGTGAATCACCCATTTCCAACTCTTTTGACTGACCAAATCGTGCTCAAGCTGATAGTGGAACACTTCTTCTACACGTAGGCATCGGTTAGAACCACCAAAACGCATTGGAAGACGCGTTTCATTAAGGGCAAAGTTGGAAGAAAACCAGTTTTTCTGCAGGCTTCCCAGGCGCCTGGCGCCTCCCATGATGGTTTTTCCGTCTTTTTGCTTCTTTTGATTAATTTGCACTCCCAAATGGTTCTAAAATGTCATAAATACAATATAAGCCAACCACAAACCATAATATATGAATTTTGCATGAATTGGAACTCAAACGACCGAGAAAAATCCGAAACAAAGCTGAAACATTGTAAAAACAGCATCTAAAACCTTCTTTTTACGCATGTAAACAAGCGTAATCAGTTACGTCACTACTGGGTGTCGAGGCTTCGGGAGAAAAAGGTCGGGGGTCGGCAAGCCAGTCTCTGTAGAGATGAGTGTCAAGACTCCGGGTACAAAAGGTCGGGGGTCGACATGATGAGTCTATTTTGATAATAGTATTGGGTCTTGACGTGGTGGCGGTGAAGGACCAATACATTGAGTAGTCGTCTAGACCTTGTGGATAAATGTCAAGAGTTCCTGTCGGGTCGAGTTCTATAAATAGAAACTCCTGTCTTAAATTCAAGGTACGCAAACCTAGACATACTCGATAGATCTGATTGGAATTAACTTGCTCGTCGGAGTGCTAACCTTGTTTTGCAGGTTCCTCTAGTGTTAAGGGTGGTCGTTCGACAGCTAAGATAAGATCTTTTCGATCACTCTGACTATCATTTTTCCGAGGTTGGCAAATCTGAGCTCAAACATTTGGCGCCGTCTCTGGTGATGACATTTCTTCAAGTCAGTCCCATTTATGCAGTTTGAGCTAGTGGCCCAAACCCGCACTCAACAGTCACGTTCTTAGCTCTCGCCAATTCGTTCTCCAAGGGAGGATGCCACCACTCTCAACGCTCATCCTCGTTGCACGTACTCTCAGGTGGCAAGAACCCCAGTTACTGAGCATCAGCCCTCAGCAGGTGTGGTCAAGGAGAATGGAGGTCAGCCTATCACGACCGATCCCATAGTGGCTCGAGACCTCAACCTCACTTCAGACCAGTTTCCACCACTCTAGCTTCAGAGGAACAGTCTGGCACCATGTGTTCCTCGTCTTCGCAGCTGGGGGAGCACGGGTGTGCATTCCGGGGTAAATGCTGACGTAGGTGTAGATCCCGTCGTAGTAGCAAATGTAATCGTCGAGCTGACAGAGGTCAAGACGTAGTTAGAAGCAGTTAAGGAGGGAAGCGAAGTGTCAGACTCTCCTGCCTCCAGCGGTCCAGCCAGGGAAGAGAGGCCGATGCACCATACCAGAAGGACGGAGTATCAGTTCTAGTATGCCAGGGAGACCTGAGTTGAAGTGTCCTCGCGAAGGCTTGAATACCCAGGGTTGTGTGGTACCCTCAGCAAGACGACCAAAAGAAAAACCGACGCCCAAGAATTCTACTGCCTAGGACCTATCAGACATCGGTCAGTAGCTACAACTCCTGCAAGGGTCGAGGCGATGGACCATCGAGATGTCGGTGGATGACACTTGAGGATTAGGAGTACTAGGTCGACTTACCAAGGGAAACAAGCCTAGAAGTAGATGACCGGCAGAGGTCCTCCAAGAATGATCACTCATTCCGATCTGTGTTGGACCTTCTTCGAAATCAGTTTCAGAAGGAGATAAAAGACCTCAAACAGCAATGCAGACCCTTGGATTTGCATCGCACGATCGAGCAGGAAAAGTCGCCTCTCTCCCAAGCGATCCTGGACGTGCCCATCCCGTCGAGGTTCAGAGTCCCAGTCATGAGCTCGTATAATGGGTCTGGAGATCCAGTCTCGTATGTAGAGGTGTTCGAAGGAAAGATGGATTTTTTGGCCACAAGCGATGCTATAAAATGCTGAGCGTTTCATATCGCACTGGAAGGCACGACAAGAGTATGGTACTGACAGATGAAGCCGAGGTCAATCGACAGTTATCAGTAGTTGAGGAGGCTATTCATCAACCAATTTTCAGCCAGGCAATTATTGAAGTTGCTGCCTTCTCGCCACGGGACAATAAAGCAACGGGACAATGAGTCCCTTACGGAGTACATCGCTCGGTTCATGGACGAGCATGTTAAGGTGGTAAGTTGCACCGATGACATCGCCATGATGTACTTCACGACAGGGTTGAAAGACAGAAACCTGATAATCGAGTTCGGAAGTCGCCCATCGGCCTCTCTAAACGAAATGCTGGCCCGAGCTCGCCAATATATTGATGGCCTGGAGCTGCGGAGGGCCAATGGAGCCACGCGAAGCAGCCACAGTAGAGATCAGGACCATAAGTCTCCACCCTCCAAGAAGCGGCAGTGATGATCGAAGTTCACTCGGCGAGCCGATGACGACAAGAATAGAGGCCGGTGTGATGAAAAGGTCCCTTCAGATCGTCGTGGGCCAAAGTTGGACAAGTTTACTCCGCTGAATGCCTCGATTGCTGAGACCTACGCGGCAGTCGAAGGCACCGAGTTGGAGGCACTGTTCGTCGCCCCGGAAAAGCTCCGTCGACCTTCAGGAAAATGAGACAAGCGACTCTACTGCCGATTCCATAAGGATCATGGCCACGACACCTCCCGTTGCTTCCATCTAAAGGAGCAAGTCGAGGATTTGAAGAAATATGTCGGCTGCAAAGAACAAGCTGAACAAGAGGGATCAGCTCGGGAAGAGAAGCGAGAAAGGTCGCAACTACCCAGACGAAAAAGAAGGTTGCCCTGCAGTTACAAATACCATTCACAGGGGTCCGAGCGGAGAACAATCAGGGCATAAGAGAAAAGCTCGAGTTAGGGAAGCAGTAAATGAGGTCTGTACCTCGTACCCAAAGGAGTCCATGATGCCGATCTTATTTGACTAACAGGACGGTGAAGGGGTGCATATGCCCCATAACGTCGCTTTGGTAATCTCCCCCTGATAAATCATGTAAACTTAAGAAGAGTTCTTGTTGTTGGCGGGGCGTCGGCCAATATATTGTCCTTATCGACCTACATTGCTCTGAGATGGGAGAGAAGGCACTTGAAGCATAGCCCAACGCCCTTAGTTGGATTTGCAGGGGAGTCAGTTAGTGCGGAAGGATGCATCTCGGTACCTATAACCATTGGCGAAGAAGAGCACCAAGTAACCAAAGTGATCGAGTTCGTCGTAATAGACCGAACCTCGGCATACATCGCCATTCTTGGCCGACCTCTGATTCACGACATTAAGGCGGTCCCCTCTACTTATCTTCCGGTTTTGAAGTATCCTACTCCGATCGGAATTGTGACGGTCCGAGGCGAGCAAAGAACCTCGAGAGAATGCTATGCTGCTGCCATGAAAGGGACAGCCACTTGCGCAGCCATCATGGAATTTGAAACAACCGCACCACCACATGACGACGAGGTAGAGCTCAACCGTGGCATACCAGCAGAGAAGCTTGAACTTGTCCCCTTGCTGGGGCCGGATAGACAGGTCAGCATCGGCAGCAGGCTGGGGGCCGAAGCAAAGGAAAAGCTCGTCGAATTTTGGAAGGCAACTCCAATGTGTTTGCATGGTCCCATGACGACATACCAGGTATTGACCCAAACACGATGGTGCATAGGCTTAATGTAGATCCTAATTATAGGCCTGTAAGGCAAAAATATCGGCTTGTCGACGGCGAGTGAAGTAATAGAATTTGTAAGGAGGTGGAACAATTATTACGAGCTAATTTCATAAGAGAAGTTCATTACCCCGCGTGGCTTTCCAATGTTGTTTTAGTTAAAAATTCTAACGGCAAGTGACGCGTCTGTATTGACTTTACGAGCCTCAATAAGGCGTGTCTAAATGATAGTTTTCCCCTCCCTCGGAGAGATTAGCTCGTCGACGAGACCGCAAGGCATGAGCTACTCTCTTTCATGGACGCCTACTCTAGATACAACTAGATCCGGATTCATGCACCCGACCAAGAGCACACTTCGTTTGTCACCGCCAAGGGTTGTATTGTTATAACGTCATGCCCTTTGGTCTGAAGAACGCTGGAGTGACCTACCGGCGAATGGTCAACATGATGTTCGCCAAGCAGATCGGTCACAACATGGAGGTATATATGGATGATATGTTGGTAAAGAGGAAGCAGACGAGCTCGCATTTAGCCAACCTAGCAGAGGCCTTCGGTGTACTCCGAATGTATCAGATGAAGTTCAACCCGAGTAAGTGGGTTTTTTGGGTTTCTTTGGGAAAATTCCTCGGATTCATGGTCAACGAACGTGGAATTGAAGCCAATCCATACAAGATAAGGGTAGTCCTCGAGATGGAAGCGTCGAGGAATGTCAAGCAACTTCAGAGGTTGAATGGTCGTTTGGCAGCTCTGAATCGCTTTGTGTCTCGCTCCACCGACAAGTGCCATCATTCTTCCATACATTAAGGAAAAAGGGTCGGTTTGAATGGACCGACGATTGCGAAGCGGCAGTTCAGCAGCTAAAGCAGTACATCAGCACGGCCCCATTGTTGTCCAAGCCACTACCTAGCGACGTTCTCTACTTATACTTGGAAAGTGCGGTGAGCTCGGTCCTTATAAGAGAAGCAGAAGAGCGGCAGAACCCTGTTTATTACACAAGTAAGTCAATGACCGAGGCCGAGGCTCGTTACCCCTGTGTTGAGAAGCTGGCTCTAGCATTGGTGATGTCGGCGCGTCGTCTGCAACCGTACTTCCAGGTTTATAAGATAGTGGTTTTGACAAACTTCGTTCTGAGGTAAATTTTCTACAAGCCCGAAACGTCTGGTCGGCTAATGAAGTGGGCCCTAGAGCTTAGTGAGTATGACATCGCTTTCAAGCCAAGGACAACATTAAAAGGTCAGGCAGCCGCAGATTTTTTTGCCAAGCTGACTCCTGCCAGGCTGGGCGCCGACGTCTGCTACCAATGGACGTTTTACGTAGATGGCTCGTCCAACGAGAAGGGCTGTGGGGCAGGCATGCTGCTCCTCGGCCCCGGTGATCTTCGGTTCGAGTATGCACTCCGGTTCAACTTTTGAGCTTTGAATAATGAAGCCGAGTACGAGGCGTTGATAAACGGGCTGTGGGTTGCAAGGGGAATGGGCGTGAAGCGTCTTTTGATCCTCAACGATTCGCAACTGATCGTCAATCAGGTGACTGAGGAGTACCAAGCGAAGGATACTCGTATGGAAACGTATCTGGCCAAAGCAAGGAAGCTGCTTGCCCAGCTCGAAGACTATATGATTCGACAAGTGCCGAGGTCAGAAAACTATAACGCTCACGCACTGTCGTACTTAGCCTCGGCCTATGAAATCGAGCTACCGAGAACGGTGCCAGTAGAGCTGCTCGGTGAGTCGTCCATCGACCAACCAGAAATAATGGTGGTCCAGTCAGCTCAGCCCACGTGGATGGATCCGATCAAAAGTTTTCTAACGAGTGGTTTAACTTCGACAGATCCGTGCCAGGCTAGGAAGCTCCGACGTCAAGGGACTCACTACGTAATACAAGAGGGCAAGCTCTACAAGAGCGGCTACTCTCTACCGTTGCTGCGTTGTCCTGACCCAGACGAGACGAGGTAGGTTATTTGCGAGGATCACGAAGGAGTCTACATAAATGACGGTGGAGCTCGGTCTATGGCTGCAAAGATCTTTCGACAAGGCTACTATTGGCAGACGATTGACCGCGACACCAAGGAGTTCGCAAAGGAGTGTGACAAGTGCCAACGCTTCACGAACGTCCTGCGGCAACCCCCAGAGATGCTGACATCGATCTCAAGTCCTTGTCCTGTCGCTCAGTGGGGGCTAGATCAGATCGGTCCACTACCAAAGGCGAAAGGGCAGCTAAAATATGTCGTGGTGGTAGTAGACTATATCACAAAGTACGTAGAGACTGAACCCCTGCGTCCATTACCAATGAGAAGGTGGTTACTTTTGTGTGGAAGAGCATAGTATGTCAGATCGGCATACCGTACGCCCTCATTATCAACAATGGCAAATAGTTTGATAGTGCCCAATTTATTTAGTTCTGTCAACAGCTCAGCATACGTCACTTCAGCATGTCCCCAGCTCATCCGAGGTCAAACAGGCAAGTTGAAGCTGTTAACAAGATTATCAAATGCGGCTTGAAGATAAAGCTTAAGTCCCTGAAGGGTCGGTGGGTAGAAGAGCTACCAGAAGTACTGTGGTCCTACCAAACTACGTCGCGCCGATCTACAGGCGAGACCCTGTACGGCCTAGCTTTCGGGTCGGAAGCTGTCATTCTCGTGGAGATCGACATGTTAACGCTCCGAGTTGTAAATTTTGACGAGCAGGCCAACAGTGAAGCTCTCCGCCTGAATCTTGACCTGCTCGAGGATAAAATGTCTCACTCCCAACTGAGGCGAGCAGAATACCATAACCGTATGGCTCGGTACTACAATGCCAGGGTCAGAGTCTGAACGTTCAAGCCCGGATACCTCGTCCTCAAGAAGGTAATGCAGCATGTCGGAGCCCTGGAACCGAATTGGGAAGGTTCGTATAGAGTCTTGAAAGTAATTCGTTCTAGAGCCTATCTACTGTCCGACCTGAATGGGAGACAACTTCCCTATCCGTGAAACGCTGAACATTTACGAATGTATCATCAGTAGGGCGAAAGAGAAAATTGTATAATCCGACGTGTAAAATTCCATTTATTAATGAAAGTCGATCTCCAATGACTTGTACGAAATTTGAATATATTAGTTAGTGTCGTCTACTACTACCGAGCTATGTCAAATGGGGGCCAAGGAAGATTACATGGTATGACCTATGCTAGACCATAACGAGAAAGATCGTCACATTTTCCGAACCATGGAAGCACTGGTCAGCTCGTAAGAAGGGGGATCCTCGAGGTATTCGCGACGTTAGACACCCTGAGCTCTATAGAATCAGGGATGAGTTACATCTTACGAAGCTCGGCTACCCTACCTACCGAGCAGGTTGAGGGGGGAAACTCGACTACCGAACCAACAGGGGGATTTCCTGAGGTGGAAGCTAGGTTAGGATTTCCCGATGTGGAGGCTACGTTAGGGTTTACCGAGCTAGGGTCTAGAGTGGGATTTCCCGAGGTAGAAGCTAAGTTTGGTTGTAACGTCCCCAAAAAAAAATCACTACAAGGAATGGGGTATTGTTGCCATAACTAATCACCATTTTTTTTTCTTTTCATTAATGGAACATAAGACGGAGGAAAAAACCTGTGGGGTGTCAGTCACAACAAAAAGAACACCTGGAAACTCGGATTGACCTCAATGGCTAGCAACCCAAATAAGAAAAAGGACTGGATCCTAGAAAACCCGCAATTTGTCTCAGTGGCTAAAACCAATTAAAGAAAGTTACAATTATCTGCTTCCACAATTCAACAACTCAACCTGGTTTTAAACAATAATAATGAGTCCGGGCAGTTAACAGCTCGGTAAAGAACAAGTATGAAATAAAAAGAAAAGAACAAAAACAAAAACAAAAAAGAAAACGCCCCGTGAGTCAACAAACTCTGACACCGCTGGCACTAAGTTTCTAACGCGAAGGGCAAGGAAATCCCAGTCCAACTATCCTAAACAAAACATAACTAGTGGTCCCTCCTCGGTCAAGCCTTCTCCATGTCATCACCACAGCCGAGGGTCCTGTTCACACCTGAAACCAACAACATAGAGGGGGGTGAGTATATAATATACTCCGTAAGTAGCCCTTACCAAACAGACACCAAACAGCATACTCACAATCACATCGGCATCCTACACAACAATCTAAGTAATAAGCATCAAGGGCTAATAACAGTAAAGTGACCTCTCGACACTCCAACCAACGTCGGAACTATCGTGGCTTTGATTTGCACGACCCGCTAGCTCCTAACCCTTTCAACATACAACTCCTACCAAACCCTGAGTTAGTACTCCAAGGCTAACCCTTCGAGGCGCATCGGTCCTTGACATTTATCCCCAAGATACGATAACCCTCCATAGAGCTTGGCGTTCGACCTTGCTATTGATTCCCAAGGTCTTGGGTTATACACCGGTCCTTGACATTTATTCCCAAGGTACCGACATCTGATCAACGTATTGGTTCTTGGCCTCCACCCCGTATAAAATCAAGGCTAGTCTCAATTAGACTCATCGTGCCGACCCCCGACCCTTTGTACCCGGAGCCTCGACACTCATCTCAACCAAAAATGGTGTATCGACCCCCGACCTTTTGTACCCGGAGCCTCGACACCCCATAGAGACGTATCAGACCCCGACTCTTTACTCACGGGGCTTAACCCTCATTCAACATCCTACCCGAGCCATACAACACCGACGAACCCACCCTGGCTTCCAACAAGGGTTCCAACTCACAATGACCCATCCTGCTTGTCACAGCAACCTACACATTAAGGAAGACCCAATATCCCTACGACTAGACCATAGTAACCACAACCAGACTTCTCATAATGTCAGGGATCCTACTCACACGTCTAGCACATCACACCAACGTTTTACCATACGACAGATGCAACAAGCCCATCAACAACAACAAACAAGTATAATGCACGCCTGAATTACATGGTTTATTCTAAACGAAACCAAGCAACCTGTACAAATCACTCAACTAGGGATGACCTCATGAAACTGTCCAACATACTCAGAAACACCGACACAACAGTCATACTCAGAAACATAGACTTCCACAGATGCTTCACAAAATTTTAGTCAGCACAACTACAAGTTCAGCAACAATGGGCAATATTCAGTCATAACCAAATCTAACGTCGACAATTATAATAGAATCCATTCTTCTAGAATTATCTTAACGAACAAAAGACAGCCAGAATCAACAGTAACAGACATTCACATCTAGATTAACGCTGACAATAACACAAAGACCTATCCAAGGAATTTAGCACACATTCCATCACACACGCCCCCCCCCCCCGATACTACTTACACACTACTAGGCTTCCAAAGCACGCGTCGATTCAACACCTAAACACCAAGGGAAAAAAATGCAATTAAAATAGAAGTTTCAGCCATCAAACTAGTTCTAAGGTGCTATAAATGCTTCGTTACCGCCAGAAACGATTTCATTCAGGTGCAGGTAGCTCCAATCCTAGTCGACGGGGCGTGGGTTGCGTAGATCGGGCTATTATCAGGCGTGGGTAGTCGCCAAAAACTATAAAACCCCGCTGTTCGAAAATCCCCGCTGTCACCGCCGCATCTACTACCCCCACTGTCACGAACGGCAACACTCAATCGTCACCGCCGCACGCTGCTAGCACGAACGGAGTCGCCGCAAGTCGCTGCCACGAACGGACGCCGCCGCTGCACACCCCGTTGTTCGAACACACCGCCGCACCAACGCCGCACGTCGCCCACTGTTCTCGAACACACCGCCGTGCCCGTTGCCGTGAAATGGAGTCGTCGCTGCGCCTGCCGTCGTGGACTGGGTCGTCGTGCCGTTGCTGGTTGTGGTCGTCGGAGGAAGGCTTGCCGGCTATGGTCGTGAGGCAGCCCTAGTGGAGGGAAAGGCTAACACGTGAAGATGGGGAAAAAAAAGGCTAGGGTTTTTCTTTCTTTTTTTTTCTTTTCTTTGTAACTCTTTGTTTTAATTTCCAAATAGTTAGGGTTTTGGGCATTCCACACAAGGCCCCTTCTTTGGATAAGTTTTGGGCTTCTAATAAAGCCCACTTAAATAAAAATTGAATGAAAGAAAACAGGACCCATGGACTTCAAAAGATTACGAATGCAGACCTCACCTCCCTATACTTAATTAGTTCTACTAATAGAATTAAGCAAATGACCCAACAACCCAGGCAAGTGCCACGGCAACACGCTCACAGTCAACAACCATTAAATACATACATAAAACCAATAACTCACAACAATTACTACAGTAGTTCAAAAGAACTGACACAGAGCAATTAGATAAATTTAAAATTATCTCTAAGAAGAAACCCCCGGGACTTGAGGGTAACCTGACCTGAGTACGTAGGGTCGGACCTGAGTAACGCGGGGCGTTACATTGGGTCCCCTAGGACACTATCTGAACCTGAAGAGCTAGTCGACCCCGACGATGAATCGACCTAAAAAGCCAAGCTGATCTTCAGTGATGTCCATAACGATGTCTCTTCCGAACCCGATAACACGCCGCATTTTTAGGGTGTGTCTAAGTTCCTGTCGGGTCCAATTTCTATAAATACAAACTCCTGTCTTAAATGCAAGGTACACAAACCTAGACATACTCGGCGAGTTAGATCAGATTCGAACTAACTTGCTCGTCGGAGTGCTAACCTTGTTTTGCAGGTTCCTCAAGTGCTCTGAGAGGTTTTTCGGTAGGTCAGAGAAGATCTTTCTGATCACTTCGACCTATCCTTCTTCCGAGCTTCCCAAATCGGAGGTCAAACACACCCAAAATTTCAAACAACCTAGTTGGGACACGTTATTAAAACCTCATATTTCAGCCAACATCAACAAAATAAAATAACTACATTTTGCTCAACATGTCCATCAACGAAACTTTATTGACTCTAAAAGTTCCAATATCACAACCAAAATAACTAAACATATCCAGGGTTCTCAAAAGAATAACGAACCGACACCTTAAAACATCCTTAACAAAAAAAAACAAACTTAAAGAAATTAACTTGCTGAACAAATAACAAATCTATCAAAAAGAATCAACTCCGCTATCCTACCTAAAATAAAGTGACGCAGCTCTATATGGTGTTTCTAGTTAAGTCTCCTTCTCGCCATCACCATTCCTGTGTGTGACCTCGTTACCTACAAAATCTAGAGGGAAACGTCATGCTAACAAGTCATCGTGCTTTATTTAATATAAACTCAACTAAACATTGAATCTACATGCAAAAACCCAATCCTCACAACACGAATCACTAGTTCTCTTTCCTATTTTTCCAAGTCTTACTCCTTCGAGTCGTATCGACCCCTAACCACCTACCCAGAGCCTCGAAACTTCTCTATGGCGCTTGGCGTTCGACCCTTAACCATTTACCCAAGGCCTCGAACTGTTGCATCGACCCTTGACCATCTCTTCAAGACCTCGATGACTTTGCAACATATTGGTCCTCCTCCTTTCCTCTCAAGGCCCCAATACGTGCCTTACCTCTAAGACTCATCGCATCGACCCTCGACCATTTACCCGAAGCCTCGACACTCATCTTTGTCCAAAGTTGACGTATTGACCCCCGACCATTTACCCGAAGCCTCGATACCCAACTAGTGACGTATCAGCCCTCTGGCCCTAATACTCACCCATTCTCTTCATAACATAACCAAACTCTCACCAAGGTCCTGCATGCTTCTAAGCCATGACCCATGCATCAATCATCTCATTATAGTCCAGTATGCAATAAACACAAACCATACGTAAATATCAATCAACCATCGACAACATATATATTACACAAGAGAGGCACAACCAATCAACATAACAAACAACATAATCAATATCTCATCTAGAACTATACGAATAGTAACATAGTATAAACAACCATAAACAAGCACACAAAAGTTTCATACATAGAAGAACAGACATCCCTAAAAGTAAGGACTATTTACACAAATGTCCTAAAACAAAAGGAGTACGATCTCGATGTTAGTAACCAATTAGAAGCACTTAAATATAATTGAAACCGAGTTCAAGTGAGTTGCTACATACTAACTCACACTAAAACAACTTGTGTTAGGAGTGGATAAACACCGAGGAGATTCGTGCTCCCAAAATAGACTTCGAATGGCCTTAGGCCTTCTGTTCTGATGTCAAAAAGTGATGGGTAATGCTGGTTTGGGTCCGATTAGTGGTGGATCGTGGATCAACGCCAAACCAATGCCAAAGAAGGTGGGTAACTCGAAACTGATTTTTTTTGGGCGTGGGTAAAGGTCGATATCGCAGGAATGAAGAAAACGCCACAAAACCCGAGCTGTTTGTGGTCTTCGGAATACCCACGACAGTGGGTCGCCGGAGAAGCAGAAATGTTGAAACAGAATCACTAGAACTGCCGCAATCCGCCGTTGCCACTGCTCAAATGCGTCTTCGGACGGAACCGTGCTTAGATCTGGTACTGTGGGGGAATAAGCAATGTCGTGGGACACCTGAAACGCGAGTCACCACTGCTAGAAGGGGAGAATACGCCGGGAGAGGGAAAATCGCACGATCTGCTGATACTACAGAATGGAAGAGTCCCGTCGCTACACAAGAGAAGAACGGTGCTGTGGTGGGCTGGGTCACGCGGATCTGCTGTCGCCACTGCTAGTTTAAGGAGACGCCGCCACTACTTGTTCGAAGAGATGCCACTGCTGTTGGTTCGAGGAACGCCGGCTCGCTGCTGCTACGGGTTCGCCGGATGGAGAAGCACCACCAGTCGTCGCTGTTGCCGTCGCCGGAGAGAGGGGAGGGGCTCGACGGAAAAATAGAGGGGGAGGGGCTGACGGTTGGGGGTGGGTTTGGAGAAGAAGAAGAAGAAGGGGGTTTAGGGTTTTTATTTTCTTTTTGTTTTCTTCTTTTTACCAAAAAGAAAATAATTCTATCTTAGTAGTGTCTTCTCCAGGTTTCGTGAACTTCTGAAGGAGTGCGAGCTTTTTGACATGAGATTCGTAGGCAAGTCCTACACTTGGATAAACAAAAGAGAAATGAGCCTGCGGTGAAGGAAAGACTTGATAGAAGTGTGTACAATCCACAATTTTATCAGTTTTTCCCTTTCATGCTCGCTGCACTAAAGCCTTTGTTGGTACACTAGTAGAAACATGGTCTTTCATGACAATTGTGAATAGTAGAAAACTTGGGAGGAAAAAAAACTATCATAAATGACTGGGGCACGTTTTTTGTGGGAAAAAGTGGAACTTTTCGGATTTTTAAAGTTTTATGACAGTTAAAAATTGTCACAAAAACCGAATTTTAGATGATAGTGGAAAAATGTCACGAAACAGTAGATACGAGTTTTTGGTGGGAAAAAACAGCCTGTGTATTCTGGAATGGACAGATTTCAATTCTATCTCATCAGGTACTCAACAGCTTCCTAAAGTACACTGACTTGTCCCTCAGTCGAAACACTAATGCACTCCTCGAGATATGCATGAGGCCCTAGAGAGTAGCCCGCCCAACTCCACTTACTCTCATAACCTCGATTCCTTTTTCTGAAACCTATATTTCACATTCACTGGGGACCCCCTCCAGCTTGCATCATCCAGTTTGATTTTGCATCATAGGTAAGGCAAAACGCTTTCTTTTAAGAATGCATCTGGTTCCATCTTTCATTCGTTAGTTAACCCATCTTTCTTTCTAAAAGTGATTGTAGTAATTCTGGTTTTATAGGACTTGGAATGGCTCTCTCATATTGAGAAATTCTGTCCAGTGACATTTGATCACAGAATCCATTGACAGCAGCATAAATGACTAGAAGTTGTTTTTCAATTGGAAGTGGTGCATATTGTCATTGTTTCGGTACTTCTGTAAGCCTAGCACCTCTATTGAATAATGCTTGAGTCATAGCATCAAGGTCTGACCCAAATTGAGCAAAGGCGGCCACTTCGCGATATTGTGTCAATTCCAGTTTTGAACTACCGCAAACTTGTTTCATAACTTTCAACTGAGCGGCAGACTCGACGCGACTGGCCAAGAAGCAGCCAGCTGACTGCCCCCTTCCATTCGGCCTTTCTTCGCTGTTTGAATAAGGTCTTAGTATGTATGGTCATTCTAGGCGGGTAGCAATAAGTCGCTGGTTGAAGTTTGGATCCACTCGAAAGATTCTTGTTATTGCTTCAACCCATATTCCCCAAAAAGTGGATCTCGCAAAACCCTTTCTTTAACTGAACAGGTTTTGATCAATCTTTCTTCTGTTTACAGGTCCAAGCTCAAACTGGAAGCAACTAGTTTGGAGCTCGTTCGAGGAAAGATTCGAGTTCCAAACCTTTATGCATGCACCCCTGTACAAGTGCTGAATAAAAATTATTCAACAAGCTTTGGAAGGAATTCCAGGGGGGCCCTATAAGAATTTAGAAATACGAATTTTTGATCGAGAAAGGTCTCCGGAATGGAATGACTTTGACTATCGATTCATTAGTAAAAAACCTTCTCCAACTTTTGAGTTGGCGAAACAAGAACTTTATGTGAGAGTCGAAGCCTCAAAGGAGGAATTGGGAATTTTTTATGCTGCAATTGTTCGGAAGGACAAAGCGGCTCAACCAGAGAGCCAAGAATGCAGCTAAGTCATCTTACTTGAGAATTCCGGAGTCGGGCTTCGCAGCAGCAAGAACTTCTTCTTCTCCAGCATATTATGCCGCTGGACTTGTGGTAGAATGGAAGTAGGCCGTCTCTAACATACCTTTCTTTTTGGCTCTATTGGGTTGTGGGGCCCATCGCACTGATCGACAGAAGGAGCTCAAATTAGTAAACGGAAAAGAAGATGCAAAAGCTTTCGCACTTACTCGCCCAAATCGGGGGGGATTTTACAGTTCTGCCCGAAGCATGTACTGTTGAACAGAATTCAACCACACTGGAATGAGACATTTTATAATTGTCAAGAAAAATAAAAAAATTTCAAGTATTCCATGTCAATTACCTAGGCCATCTTGAGAATCTATGACATACAAAAAGTATCACAAATGATTTTGAGCATGTTTCATTTCTGTCGGAAAAATTGCCGCTTCGTTAATGATATTAATTATTTCGGGATTGTCTGGTCGCATCGAGTATAGATTTATGCTCAATGTTTTTTCCCGAATACTCCATAAAACAAGTAGAAAATGTGGCTTTAGTACAGTGGTAAGCTTATCCTGCGTAATTGTGCTCTTCCTCTCTTCGGTATCGAGTTTAAGCCGATTGATTTGAATTATTTTTATCAACCCTGTGTTATTACATTTTTACAAAATTTTACCTTTTACCATCATTAATTAATTTAATTATAATTTCAATTTAAAATAAATAATATATATTTATTTCTTATCAACCCTTCCTTGCATAAATTTAAATTATAATATGAATTTTTTTTATTAGAATGGAAGTCAACTTAATCGAATGTTTAGGAATTAATTTCGATTTAAATTGGAACTAGTTAGGTTCATGATCCTTTAAATTTTTGTATAACATAAAATATTTAATTTTAGATATAAATCTATTAATTAAATCTTAGTTTTGAAATTTTTTTCGTTGGATTCTTGCCTAAATTTTTAAGAATATTAATTGAAACTTTTTTAAGGAAAATATAAACAAGTCATAATTTTTGTCCAATAACATAAAAAAATAACTAAGTAGATATTTGTTTCTATCAAAATATATATATATATATATCATTAATTTACATGAATTGAACTCAAGATCAGTGAGACTTATGGATACACTAAACGTTATCTTCCTCTCTCTCTTTTGGCCTTTGCCATCATCCTTCGTCTTCCTCGTGCCGCTGATCTAGTTCCGTTACCTAGATGACTCTATTCTTCTCGACGCTGGCCAAACATCTTTTTCCCGACTAAAGAATAATAGTCGGGACTTTCTCGTCTATTGACTAAAATAATCAGGAAATAATCGGGACACCGTCGCACAGCCCCACCGCTGTCGCCCAACCCAACCACCGTCACTCAGCTCCGTCCGTTTGTCGTCCGCCATACAGGGTCGCCGCTGGTCCAATCCTCCATTCTTGGATTTTCTAATTTTGAAGTTCTAATTTTGGTTGAATTATAATTTAAGTTTAATTTATCATATTTGAAATAAATTATTTTCCTTAAATCGTTTTAAAGTGAGATTTATTCCGACAAAAAATGAATTTATTCCTCTTATTTTAGTTGTTTAGTCCTTTATATAATTTTTTTTTATTTAGATTTATGTTGTTAAAGAAAAAAAATTTAAAATAAAAGAAGAATAAAATAAAAGGAAAAGAAGGTGAAAATCCCAAATTAGAAACCCCACCCACCCAACCTTCCTCCTTCGTCGTGTTTTCCCCCAAAATTATACCCTCACCATTTTCGCCTCTTTCAGCCCCCTCGCCATCGCCTTGTTGCCTTCTTCAGCCTCGTCGTTCACACTCCATTGTCGTTCATCATCCATCCGTTGCCAATCGTCGCAATTCCGCCGCTTGCCGTCTCTTCCCGATAGCTCGTCATTAGTCCATGGCAGCTTCTTGTTCTTCGACCACCGACACCACGACCTGTTCCACACCGTCGGCAATACGCGAAGTATCGGCGAAGGGCGTGTTCTTCCATCTCTATTGTCGGTTTTCTTCTTCACATGCATCGTTTTTTTTTCGATTTCATACAAAGCTCTAAGCCCGTTCTTTGTTTGGATTCTTTTAAGCTTCCTGTCTTTCTACAGGGTACTTGCGCCTTCGTTTTCCCTCTGCAATCTCTTCAACTTTGTTGCACTGCTGCAATTCGCCCTTCAAGGAAGGTGTATTTCGGACCCAATTTTAGGTTTCTTGTGGTTTAATAAACTAAGAAACGAAATATGAGATGATGTTGGTTTCTTGAATTTAAAACATTGTAAGATCTTATAACACCAATACGTACACAACCTACTACTTAACTTCTTGTTTGTCTTTATGGCTAAACCTTAAAAGCATTGGACAAGCAGATCTAGCATCAAAGAGTATCTTACATTCACATTTTAACAACATCAAGAGAAATGCTTATTAAAACTACATAAACACCTTCCTATAACATTTGGCAACACTAATAGAAGATCCGTTTAAAAGCGTTGAAGAGAAATATTCATTAAAGCTATATAAACAGCCTCCATTAACTATTTGGCAACACTGATAGAAGAACTTGAACCAACAACCATAACATCAGAGGGTTGAACTATAAAACTCAAATTTGAAAGCACTCCTACTAAACTTAAGAAAGATATACATCTTCTGAGGTTTTATATGATAATTATTCATGAAAATAATTCTCAATAAAAACTACATTTATTTTGTAACTAATTAGTGACATGCATTCAATTTTCACTTTAAGAGAATATTATAATGAACAGCACTATTTATCCTTGCGATCACAAAATACTAAACATAACCCATAAAACAAGACCCTTTTAACTGCACATCAAGCCCGAAAACCTTTTAACACACACCCCAAACCCTTACAATAGACTCAATAATAAAGAGAAACTCAATACGAACAGATCTCTTCTAGAAAAAATAATAATAGGAGATTAGCAAACACTAAAACTATCAGTACCACTAATGAACATTCAAATTAAGAAAATCAGTTCAAAAGAGAAAAATAAATTAGTTCTAACTCTCAACATCACCAATGAAAACTAAAATTAAGTTACACCAAGAGTTGTTCCTACAAGTAACCTTGTGTTTTGTTGGCCGCCTCATGTTGGAGATTGAAAATTTTTGTTGCTTGAAAGATTTGATCAATACCCTTGGCATGAACCACATATACTATAACGGTGTATTGAGGTATGGTTCTTGGTCACTGTTAACGCCTCATGTTATTGACTATATTCTTGAGCTGAAACATATCGTATGATATTAAGAACAATGTTGGTCAGAGTAGAACTATTCGTTGTAGACTTTATATCCCTTTCATATATTGTGTCAATCACGACCCCATAAAATTAGTTAGGCATTATGTTTTCATGTCTTCTCAAGGAATGGAGAATTTCATTTCATTTTGGTGTGGAGAAAGAAAATAAAATACACGGGTAGTAGATTGGAGGATATCAAAATGATTGCTAAAGCAATAAATTGCATTGAATTGAATGAGACAAAATGATGTACATATATATAGTGCAAAAGGCAGAGGGTGGTCATTCCCTTAGTTTTATTATTGGGAGGGGAGGAAGCACTTAGTTTTCATTTCTTCTGCCCCTCCCTCAGTTTTAGTTTCTATTTTCTATCGTTCTTTGCAAGTTAGCACTTTTGCACTAGTGGAAAGTGTTCAAACTTTTTTGTCTTTCATATTCTTTCTCTTCATTACTTTTACTAATTGTGAAAGCTTGTTCTTGTAGTAAGAAATGTGTTAGATAATGTTTCGTTTCCGTTTGTGTTTGTTAAAACTATGTTGTTTTGATTTGTGTGTTCATATCTTGTCTCTGGTTGTATTTCTCTCCCGTTTTGGCTACTTTTGTGTCTCTTTTGTGAATATTGTGCCTTGATTTTAGGCTTGACTTGCTTATGTAAGATTGTGCAAGTACCCCATTAAAACTTAGTGTTTATATATGTCATGCATATAGTATAATGTCTAGTTGGATAATTGTGTGGTTCAAAGTTTAGTTGGATATTTTATCTTGCAGCAAAGATTGACAATTAAGATTTAGATAAGTAGATTGTTTTTGTTTGTTAGTGTTCAACCTCTGTGTTGTTCCTAAATCAGTTTTATTTGGGTAAAGTCTTTAGTATTTTGAGAATTTAAAAAAACCGCCAAATATTGTCTTTTTGTGTCTTTGTTTTTTTGTGAAAGAAGAGTTTTGTGTGAGTGATTTGAAGTGAAGAAAAAGTCTTAGGTGCGTATTGTGATTGTTAGCTCTCTGGCACTACAGAAAGGCTATGAAAGTGTAGATCTAAAAAATAAAGTTTGCTAGTCCTCTGTTTATATTTTGTAATTTTTAAAACTGATTACATAGTGGATGACCTAAAATGGATGTAGATCCTTTATGGATTGAACAAAAAAATTGTATCTATGATATCCAAAAAGTTGTGTCTAGGTGTAGTTTCTTATAGATAAGTGTCACATTCTTATGAATTTAGACAAGCTTATGATTTTTGAAAATGTGTTTGTTGACAGTGTTGAAATTACCTTAAAATGTGTTTGTTGTTTTTTTCACAAAGTTTACTTAAAGGTCTAAAATACAATTTTCTTTTCTACTATGTTAACCTTTACAATGAGTAGAAAAAGGAAGTAAACTCAGTGTAAGAGATTTGAAAGTTTAGGTTCTCCACTTTTGTGTATATTTGCTGAAGTTAGATTCGTGTTTTTTTAATTGTTTGTTTTGAATATGTTGTTCAGCATGTGGGAGCGAGGGTTGAAGGAAGCAGGACCGAGAGTTTCTATAATATGTTAGCTACATTTTGTAGTTTGATCTTTCACGTTTACACGGTATGAATTCTAACAACATATAATAGTAATATGTTAGCTACATTTGTTGTAGTTTGACCTTTTGCAGATACTATTGGGAAATATTTGAAGTTTTTGTCCATTGCTTAGGTCTTCCAAGAAGAGCCTGGAGAACCATGGCGGGTAGCTACTTGGAATATTTAAAAGATGACTATGGGTCATTTTTTGTTGGGTTAGAAGTTACTTGGTATAGTTTGTTTATGTACGGGATTGATGGACATGAAAAACCTTCGTTGATGTATATATAATTTACTATACGTATACACTTTATATTTGTAGGTGGGTTGGTGTACTCACGGATATATATGTTTTTGTATATAAAATACGTCACAATTGACTGATACTAGGTACAACTACGGAAAGTGATTTTTAAAAACATTTCAAAACAAGTTTATATGAAAAGTTACATTCAAAATCGTTTCTTGACAAATAAACGTTGACATTATTAAGTATATCATGATAGTTTTAAATTGTCGTTGTAAACCTTTCCGTGACATATATCGATTGTCATTATTTAATGTTGCATGACATTTTTAAGTTGCATTATACAATTTTTCGTGATAGTTAAAACTGGCAATATTTACTATTAAAACTATCACTACAAAAGTTTCATGACAATTATAAATAATCGTTAAAAAAAATTAATGTCAATCTTTAACTGTCGTTAAATACTAGTTCATGACAATTTATAAACTGTCGTCTTTACGTATTTATTGACAGGATGACAAAAATATTTGATTATTTTAGTGACACTTATAAATTGTAATTAAATGACTTTCTGTGACATTTATTAATTGTGATGGAAAATCTATTCATGACAAAGTATAACTGTAGTTGTAAATGCATTGATGACAATTTTTCAGATTTTTCATATTCTCCTCTTTCTTGATGCCTTAATAGATGACAATTACATAATTATCATGAATGATGTTAATGACAGAATTTAACCGTCATTGAAGGCCGAGTTTCTACTAGTGCAGGTCGTGAGTAGTTATTTTGAGGACCTTTTTCAATCCAATGATCATCAAGAGAGAGATGATATAGAGATATTTTTTCAAAAGTGGAAGGTCGAGTTACTGAGCATATGAATAACAGACTTTGTGCTCCCTATATAGAGGAGGAAGTGCTCCGAGCTCTAAAGCAGATGAACCCCTCTAAAGCGCCAGTAGTTGATGGTTTACCGGCTGGTTTCTTCCAAAAATACAGGGAAATAGTCCATAAAGAACTGACGAAGGTGTGCATGGACATTCTGAATAAGGGTGCAGAAGTAGGTCATGTAAATCACACAGCGATCGTTCTTATTCCCAAGAAGATCGGGCCTAAAAATGTTTCGGAGTTTCGACCGATTAGTCTTTGTACAGTAATATATAAGATTATCTCCAAGACGATAGCTAACCGATTGAAGCAAGTTTTGGATGACATTTTATCTCATTTCCAAAGTGCCTTTTTCCCAAGGAGGCATATTGCTGATAATACTATCATGGGGTATGAGTGCATCCAAAGCATTAAATTGAGGAGGTCTGGAACTATAGGTTCGATGGCTCTAAAGTTGGATATGAGTAAG
Organism: Momordica charantia; assembly: GCF_013281855.1. Taxonomy (NCBI): domain Eukaryota; kingdom Viridiplantae; phylum Streptophyta; class Magnoliopsida; order Cucurbitales; family Cucurbitaceae; genus Momordica; species Momordica charantia. The sequence continues at coordinate 17,471,511 of NW_028275160.1, forward strand.
GCGTACGATCGGGCGGAGTGGTGTTTCATCCAGAAGTTTATGACGGTCCTTGGTTTCCATGAGTCTTCTATTAATCTAATAATACGTTGTGTCTTTTCAATTACTTATTCTTTTGTTGTAAATTGTGACATGAAAGGTTTTTTTATTCCTAGTAGGGGACTTCGGCAAAGAGATTCTATATCCCCAATCCCGTTGCCTTTTTCTTTTATGTGCAGAAGGCCTTTCTATGATTCCTTCTGAGCTAAAAAAAGAGAGGAATATCACATGTCTTAAAATCGCAAGAGCTAGCCCTCCCATCAATCATATGTTTTTTTTTCTGATGACAACCTGTCGTTCACTGAGGCGTGCAATGTTGAAGCAAATGCGGTTGCTAAAGCTCTTGATTTTTACTCCTTTCTAATAGGACAGAAAATCAATTTTCAGAAGTCAACAGCCAGCTTTAGTCCGAATACAGTGAGAGCCACAAAACGAAATATTATCCATATCCTAAAGATTCGAGAAGTGTCCTGCCATGAAAGGTACCTAGGTCTTCCCTCTTCGCTATCGCATAACAAGATCTTATCCTTCAGCTATATAAAGGACAGAATTTGGAAACACCTTCAAAACTAGAAGGAAAAGCTAAAATAGCACAATCAATTTATGTATTTATGTAAAAACAAATGTATATTCAATAAAGTTTTATTCAATCAATTTGTTGTTGAATTCATAGCATTGCATTGTCTAAAATCCAATAAACTAAACATCTAAGGTTATTATCATGTAACTAGGACAGTATATCTATTGGGTGTATATTTGATATACTGGGTATAGATTTGATATACCCCTGATATACTAGGTATATAGTTGATATACACCTGATATATAAGTGGATAATGTTCCGTGAATAACCTAAAGGGTCTATAGTATATGGATAAAGCTGGATACCTTATCCTGGCAACACTATGGATAAGGCCCACTCTGTAAATGTTACACACGAATCGATCCAGGTTGTTCGTGTATAGACATGCGGTTGGGGGTATCCTATACAATGAGTTTGTATAAGACCGGATCGCGAAATAGCCAATTTTTAGATGTAACGTCGTTAACTAATAGATTGCTATTTCTTAGGATGACCAAACAACTCATTCTCAATCCTGAGTGAGTTATGGACTCCTGCCCATGAGGGCTCGTCCTTTGATCTGTACGGGTGAGAGTGGCCCGAAACGCCGACTTAATATTCCTACCATTTTGAGGACGAGACCGATTGGGACCTCGGAATATAACTTCATAAGATGAAATTCACTCTTCCCCGACTTTAAAGAGTAGATGAGTGTTCTCTTAAATGCTGACTCCGGGACTTGAACAAGGGGCCCTACCCTCTCACTGGCCCAAGAAGGACTTCCAGTTATTGGTCGGACCATAACTGGGTTGTTCATTAGAGGAGTAGTGGTATTTAAGGAGTAAGATGTAACTCAAGGATAAAACGGTAATTTGACCCAGCTTGAACTACGAGCACTCGTGAAGAATAATGTGTATAAGATGTACATTACGATTATAGGTTATACGAGAGAAATGTTATAGAATATGATTATATTTTATGATAAATAATTAAGTGTTAATTATTTATTTGATTTTTATATATATACATATATATATTAATTGATTCTTAATTAGATTAATAATTAATTAATATGATTAATTAACTAATTATATATATATATATATTAATTTTAATTTTAATATTAACACTCCCCTGCTTAATTGCAGGGGAGTGGGGTGGCAGTTATGAGGTGGGGAGTTACCCCGCGTCATACTTTTTGGTGATGCAGAATAGTTTTGCAAGTGAGAACCCACGATCTTGGTACCCAGAGGATAGTTTGGAAGATCTATTGGTAGTGTTCGGGAAATCGTTGAAGAACAGTTCTTCAAACGTAAGTTTTCCCCTATATTTCATCCTTTTCAATTATGTGGTTTTGTTCTTCAAAATTCAAGAACTTGATCTGTTTTCTGCTGTGGGAATCACATCTCATCAATTGGTATCAGAGCGGTGTTTACGTTTTGAACGTAAATTTTTTGGAACAAAATCGGTGTTTTTGGTGGGTGTTTCATCATTTTCGAAATATGGGTATTGCGGGTTGGAGTTTTTCGGATTTTGTCATTTAGATAGCATTTTCCTTCTTGATTTGACTATGTAAGGGGTCGATGTTTTGGGCATTATGTTTGTGTATCGAGTGTGTAAGTCCAGGTTGCTCGAAAGTTGTTCTTGGCGTTGGATTGGGCGAAGTTTTGCAGAAAATAGTGAAGAAGACGAAGCAGTCCGAGCAGAAAGCGCCATGGCGCTGCCGAAGAATAGCATACAGCGTCGTGGCGCTGTAGCTGCTGTTGTTTTGCTGCAGCAGCGTGGCAGCGCTGCCCTTAGGCGCCGCAGCGGTGTCCCGGGTGTTCTCTGACGTGGATCCATTGCTCCAGTTCGCGGTTAGATGGCGGTTTCGGGCGTTATCTTATTTTATTTGTTTATTTAATTTAGCTCCTTAGGGTGCCAAAATCTGATCCAACTTTGCTATTTAATAATTTTATGCGTTACGAATATGTATTTTAATTAAATGTATATTGCATATTGTATGCCATATAGTTTTAAAGTCCCACCATTGGTTACATGCATAATATGTATATTTCATATATAGTATGTATGTATAATCATGCATCATATAGTTATAAATGTTATAATGTATGAATGCATGTTTTATTTTCATGATTAATATAAGTGTTGTATTAATTAGATGAAAATAAAGTTGCATTGAACATGACATTACTTTAATTAATATAATTGTATATTGATGTATGCTTGAAATGCATGATTATAGTATCAATTTCTTAAATTTTATAAGAGCTATAAAATTTGGTAGATAGAATTAAAATCTATAATAAAGAATTGCATGCAAATATAGGGCCTAAGTTAATTAATTTTAAAGGGGTTTAAAATTAATTAGACCTTAGGTTATATCTTCTAACATGATTAGGGGGTAGTCCTTTATTTTGTTTTAACTTCGTTTAAAATGAAATGATAAAAGACTAAATATAAAATATTGCCTATAAGGGAACCCTGTCTAAGCAAGGTTCTTTCTAAAGTTGAGGTACTTAAGCTGACCGTAAGGGAACACCTCTATCTGAGAACCGACCTGGGGGTTGAATTAGTCAATATTTTATATACATGCAATAATGTCGTTAGTTTATTAAAATGTTTAATAAACTAAAATATTAATGTACAACTACCTATATAAATAGTTATATTGTGCCGACTAAAAATTCACTTAGTTAATTTCACTTAACCTGGATTTATCTAAGTAATATACCCTAGTCTTAGAATACTAAGTGGGAGCAAAAGAAATGTGTAATATACTACGTATATGCTTGATATACAAGGTATATAAATTATTTTCTCTCTCCCTCACGTTTCTCGTTTATATTCACATTGTCACTTCCATGCTCGGCCTCGTGTCGCCCTGGGCACGGCCTCCTTACAGAAGGTGTTTGCATGGTTCAATATCAAGATGAATGGAGATAGTATCCATAGTAAGTGGGAGAAGGTCGTGTGACAACACATCTTACGGTCTCCTCTATTGGTTTGCACTGTGACATTTCATACATGACCTGCGTGTCGTCTTGGAGCGACCATCCCTACGGAGGGTTTATGATATGGGATCAAAACCAAGGCAAACTCTTGAAATGAATAAGGGTCTCTTAGGTTTTGCTCCAATATTTTCCTTCCCTACGGCGGGATTATTGGGGCGGACCTGTGAGGTTTGAAAATTGTGGGTCACACTTAAGGGAAGTTGTTAAGCTAGTTAGTAATTTCCTAACCAAATGAACGATGACTAAAGATTATAAGAATGAGAGTTTTTCTAGTATAAAATTTAGTTGAGAATGTCTCAATTTAGCGAAGGAGTAACTGTCTGCCCTACGGTGGCTGTTGCTCTAAATCACTGAAGCATCGTTGCAAAATAATTTTGTTAGGGTGATTAATTGCTTTTGCTAAAATTTGATTGGGTTTAAAGGCTAATGCATGAACTAATATGGGTTTGTTTTACTTTTAACATGTCTACTTCTATAATTGTTTTATTAGCGGCTCAAAAACTTAACAGCGAGAATTACAAATAATGGAAATCGAACCTAAACACTATACTTGTGATAAATGATCTTAGGTTTGTCTTGTAAGAGGATTGTCCTCAAGCTCCTGCGCCTAACGCCACTATGCCAGTGCGCAACGTCTATGACAGATGGAACAAAGCTAATGACAAGCCCAAGGTCTACATCTAGGCGAGCATATTTGAGGTGCTTGCTAAGAAGCATGACAACACGGTCACCGCTAAGAAGATCATGGACTCGCTGCAGAGAATGTTTGGACAACCGTCCTCACAGTCTCGACATGAAGCCGTTAAACTCATTTACCGCTTTCACATGAATGATGGCTCCTCAGTACGAGAACACGTTCTCAACTTGATGGTCTACTTCAATGTGGTAGAGTCGAACGGGACCGTCATAGACGAGCATGGTTAGGTCAGCTTTATTCTGAAATCTCATCCGAAGAGTTCCTTGTAATTCCGCAAAACTCGGTTATGAATAAGCTGTAGTATACTCTTTCCACGCTCTTAAACGAGCCAAACATTGCCACATCAAAAAGGTTTCATCGAGGTTCGACTTCTAGAGCCAAGTCTACGCCCTCTTCTTCTGGAAGTAAGAGTTTCAAGAAGAAGAAGGCTGCTGGTAAGGGGTCTAAACCTGACTCTGCTGCTGCCCCTACCAAGAAAGGCAAGGCAAGGGTCGCAGACAAAGGAAATTATTTCCACTGCAACGTGGACGGGCATTGGAAGCGCAACTGCCCGAAATACCTGGCCGAAAAGAAGAAAGCCAACGAAGGTAAATATGATTTACTTGTTTTGGAAACATGTTTAGTGGAGAACGATGACTCCGCCTGGATATTGGATTCAGGAGCCACTAATCATGTTTGTTCTTGATTTTAGGAAATTAGTTCCTGGAGGCAGCTTGATGCCAGAGAGATGACTCTCAAGGTCAGAACGAGAGAGGTAGTCTCAACTGTGGCGGTAGGGGAGCTTAAGTTGTTTACAAATAAGAATATGTATATATTATTAGATAATGTGTACGTAGTTCCTAAAATTAAAAGGAACTTAATTTCAGTTTCTTGTTTGTTAGAACATTTGTATTCCATTTTTTTTAATTTAAATGAAGCGTTCATTTCAAGAAATGGTGTCAATATTTGTTCTGCTTTACTTGAAAACAACTTGTATGTGCTAAGACCAACCATGACTAAAGCATTTTTAAATACCGAGTATTTTTAAAATGCTAGAACTCAAAATAAAAGGCAAAACGTTTCTCACAAAGAAAATAGCTATCTTTGGCACTTAAGATTAGGTCACATGATATGGAACCCTAGAAATTTGCAGTAAAAAACACTTCCACCTGAGGAGGACCCCTAACTGTCAATTTCAAAAATACCCCAGATCAAATAGCACAATCCCAAGGAAAAATTAGACGAGGATTACCTTGATGATTGAAGACCAAGTTGTAAGGGGAACTGGTTCCCTAGTCAAGGTTGAACACTCCACAAGAAGGTTGATCAAACCTAACTTGAATGTAACGGGTTTGCAACCTAGTTCAAGAATCGCAAAAAGTTGATGAACCCTTAGTCATCATGCTAAAACACTCCAAATTCATTCTGTAAAAATTGATCGTTCTATTCACAAGATTAAATCCCTAATCTCAAAGGAAGCTAAAAGATTATACTACCCCCAATTAAAAGTGACATAGTTAATTTAAAATAAAAAAACAACTAAAAATTGATAAATTCAATGCCCACATCATTGTTCTAAAAATATAGAAGTCCTAAAAGTAAGATAGATAACCATTTAAAAAAATAATAAATAAATAAATAATAACTTTGTTAATACAATGTTCCGTCATCTTCTTCTCGTGTCTTCATTTGGCACCATGAATCAAGTTTTTTCCCATCTTTATCCTCTTGATGTCCATTAGTGGAGCTCACTACTGCTTGGATATGAGAATCAAATGCTAGCTGTAACCGTTTGGCCCTTGAATGAGTGATTGGTCCTAGCGGCAAGGCTAATGCATCTTGGTTCATATCATTTTCTCCCCCTTTTGAAGGATTCGTCCTCGAATCAAAATTGTCACCTACATCAAAAGGAGTCAAGTCAGACACATTAAAAGTAGCACTCACACCATACTTACCTTGGAGGTCAATTTGATAGGCATTGTCATTGATTTTCTTCGACACTTGGAGAGATCCATCTCCCCTTGGGTTTAACTTAGAATCTCGCTTATGTGGGAATCGTTCCTTTCGAAAGTAAACGCATACCCAATCTCCCTCTTTGAATACAATAGGCTTTCAGTGTTGATTGACTCTTGCAGCTATTTTGGAGTTTTGTTTCTCAATCCTTTCCTTAACCTCTTTATGTAGCTCCCAAATGGTTGTTGCCTTTTTGTCAGCTTGAACATTTGCAACCTCGTTAGAAGGCAAAGGTAATAAATCAAGCGGAGGCAAAGGATTAAATCCATAAACAATCTCAAAAGGAGTACAACGAGTGACATTATGGACAACCCTATTATATGCGAATTCAATGAATGGTAAACAATCCTCCCAAGTTTTGGTGTTTCTATCAATTATAGCCCTAAGAATTGTTACCATTATTCTATTAACTACCTCAGTTTGGCCATCAGTTTGAGGATGACAGGTAGTGGAGTAAACTAATTTAGTGCCTAGTTTTCCCCATAGTATTCTCCAAAAGTGACTTAGAAATTTAACATCCCTATCACTAACAATACTTCTAAGAATGCCATGTAATTTAACTACATCCTTGAAGAACAAGTCAGCCACATGTTTAGCATTATTAGTTTTATTACATGGAATGAAATGTGTCATCTTGCTAAACCTATCAACTATTACGAATATGCTATCCTTTCCTTTTTTAGATCGTGACAAGCCAAGTACAAAATCCATTGAAATATCTAACCATGGTCTGCTAGGAGTTGGTAAAGGCAAATAAAATCCATGTGGTTTTGACCTAGACTTCGCTTCCTTACATGCAATGCATCTCTCACACTCCTTATATATGTCATATCTCATTCTAGGCCAATAGAAGTGTTCAGTCAACATCTCATATGTTTTTGCTACCCTAAAATGCCCCATTAAACCTCTTACATGAGCTTCTTTAACTAGCAACTCACGATTGGAACAAGTAGGAATGCAAAGTTTATCCTTTCTATACAAGAAACCATCAAACAACATATATTCATTCACCACACGTTTTTGCATAAGGGATTCAACTATAGGTGCAAAATGAGTGTCCTGAGAATACAAGGTCTTAATATGTTCAAAACCAAGCAATTTAGTTTGAAGAGAGTTCAATAAAACATACCTCCGAGATAGTGCATCGGCTACCACATTTTCCTTACCTTTCTTATACCGTATCACGTAGGGAAAAGTTTCTATGAACTCCAACCATTTGGCATGCCTTTTATTTAGCTTTTGTTGGCCTTTCAAATGTTGTAAGCTTTTGTGGTCAGTGTGAATAACAAATTCCTTTGGCCACAAATAGTGCTGCCACGTTTGCAGTGCTCTCACCAAGGCATAAAGCTCTTTATCGTTTGTAGAATACTTCATAGTTGCTCCACTCAACTTTTTGCTAAAGTAAATCAATGGCCTTTGGTTTTGCATTAAAACAACTCCAATCCCTATTCCACTTGCATCACACTCAATTTCAAACGTTAGTTCAAAGTTAGGTAAGGCAAGTAAAGGTGCATTACATAATTTATCTTTCAACTCATTTCATATTTTTCTTAATAAGCTCATTAAGTGGTGCAGCTATGGAACTAAAGTCTCTAATTAACCGTTTATAGAAACCAGCTAGTTCATGAAAGCTCCTAATTTCACTAGCATTCTTAGGTCTGGGCCACTCGCTAATGGCTTTAACCTTCTCAGTATCAACTTCCACTCCCTGTCTACATATAACAAATCCTAGGAAGTTTATCCTTTCCATGCAAAAATTACACTTTTTAAGATTAGCATAAAGCTTTTCTTTCCGAAGTGCAATCAGAACATACCTAACATGCTGAACATGATCCTCTAGTGTCCTAGAATATATCAGAATATCATCAAAATAAACCACAACAAACTCTCCCAAAAAGTCACGCAGTACATGGTTCATAAGTCGCATAAAAGTACTAGTTACATTGGTCAAGCCAAATGGTATGACCTACCATTCATATAATACATGCTTAGTTTTAAATGCAGTTTTCCATTCATCTCCCACATTCATCATAATTTGATGGTACCCAGATTTTAAATCAATTTTTATAAACAGGCTACATCCATAAAATTCATCAAGCATGTCATCCAACCTAGGAATAGGGTGTCTATACTTAATGGTAATTTTTTTTATACCCCTACAATCTACGCATATTCTCCAAGATCCATCTTTTTTAGGTACCAGCAAGATAGGAACACTACAAGGACTCAAACTTTCTCGGTACATACCCTTGGGCAAGGAACTCGTCTACTTGCCTTTGAATCTCTTTAGCTTCTTGTGGATTTGTCCGGTATGCTGGTCGATCTGGAATTTGAGCACCGGGGATTAAGTCAATCTTGTGTTCTATGCCTCGTAAAGGTGGTAACTCCATAGGCAACTCCTCGAGAAATACACCTTTGAATTCCTGCAAAAGAGACACAAAAACACTAGGAAAAGAGGATTCAAGTTCCTTAGTTAATAAATTAGCTTCTTTAAACATAACCATGAGTATGGTTCGTTTTGAAAACATAGCTTTTAACCTCACAAGTTCTAGCACTCCAGCTAATTATTTTTTTCTCTTTTTTCTCATTAGGTCGCGAGCTATGCCCTTGCTTTTCTCTCAAACTCTCATTTTCTCTCAAGCTCTCATTTTCTCTCGAGCTCTCTTTCTTTTTTCCATTCTTTTTTTTGTTTCCCTCATTTACTTTTGCTGCGACCTCGACCTTTCTTTTCTCTAATTTTTCTTCATCAATAAGTACTTCTTTGGGAGATAGGGGAACAAGTACAATTTTCTTACCATTGTGTGTGAATGTGTAACGATTAAGAAAACGATCATGATGAACTATCCTGTGAAACTACCAAGACCTACCAAAGAGCATATCACCTATATGCATCGGTAATACATCACATAGTACCTCGTCCTCGTATCTTCCAATGGCAAAAGGAATTTTCACCTACTTAGTCACCCTGAGTTCACCACAATCATTAAGCCATTGTAGTTTATAGGGTTGTGGATGGGGTTTAGTATCTAGGCTCAGTCGTGAGACCAAGCTAGAACTTACTACATTCGTACAACTCCCACTATTAATCACTACACTACAGGGTATGGTGTGCACAAGGCAACATGTATGAAATAAGTTCTCCCTTTGATTTTTCAAGTTATCTTCCCTCATGTGGGTACTGAGAGTCCTCCTAGTGACTAAAGATAAGTATGTAGTATCCTCCACTTCTTCCTCACTCCCTAGGTCATTCATGGACTCATCCCTTTCTTCATCTACCTCACTCGCATCTGTTATGACCTCTCATTCTCTAAGGATCATAGTTCTCTTATTAGGGCATTCCCGACTTATATGTCCCACCCCATGGCATTTCCAACATTTAAGATCCCGACTCCTACCCATGCGTGTGTCAGTTTTAGGTTTGGGTTTGGATGAAGTTTCCCCTTATCTTTAGGTTTTTCACTGCCCACCTTAGATTTAGAGTCAGTTTATTTGCCATCCTTTTTCCAAGAAGAAGTTGAGTTTGAAAAAGGTTTCTTAATAGTGTACCTCGACTCACGCCTTTGAATTTGCTTTTCAATTTTCACCGAAAAGTGCACCAACTCCTCCATATCCTCATACATCTGCAAATCAACACGATCAGCCACTTCTATGTTTAACCCATTCATAAATCGTGCCATGGTGTTCTCCTCATTCTCATCAACGTTTAGTCTTTCCATCAATGTTTCCATCTCTTTATAATATTCTTCAACACTCTTGTTTCGTTGGTGAAGAGCTTGAAGTTTCTGTGCACAATCTCTCAAGAAGTGTGGTGGTATGAACCGCCTCCTCATAAGCTCCTTCAGTTCCAACCAGTTTCCACTCGACCTTCTTGTCGTCTCCTTCTCCTAGAACATACCTTATCCCACCAAGTATGTGCATAACTCTTAAGATGCGTAACAGAGATAGTTACTTTTTTCTCTTCTGTGCATAACTCTTAAAATGCGTGACAGCCGCCTTCTTCCACGGAGTTGCTTCAGCTACCTCAATAATATCCCTTCATCAAAATCACTGCGAAAACCAATTCATCTAATTCAAACAAATTTGACCACCCTGCTTCAATTAATGATCAACTGCTTGTTTGACATACTTGCTTCAACTTCGTCAATATCCATCATGAATTCATCAAAACAAATAACAAAACAATTCTCTTCCTTAATTATAAATTAACCTACATGCTCCAATAATAAAAATTAAGTAGTTTGCTTAATTAATTTTCAGCTGCTTCAATTCATAATTACTTTTTTCAATTTTCACAACCAAATCAGCCGCTCCTTGCAAAGATTGAACCCCTTTTGTTTGTTTTTTTCCCGTCCTCAATTAAAATTCAACCGACAACACTTCTCCTGCATTAAGTAGCCGCCGCCATAGAAACTCATTCAATATGCGCCATACTTCTTTCTTTCTTTTTCTTTTTCAGTTCTGTCGCACATCCTCAATTTTTATTTCTTTTCAACTCAAACCACTGTCATCCCATAGGATTTTTTTCCTTCTTCTCTGATTTCCACGCTGCATATCACAATATCTTCTTTTTTTTTTCTCCCACAAATTACAGAACCAATAAATCATTACATCCTATTTGTACTAGACTCAACCAGAAAAAGGAAACAATAATATAAAAATCAAAGACACAGATATACCCAATCTAGAGCCTAAGCTCTGATACCAAATGATATGGAACCCTATATAATTGCAGTAAAAAACCCTTCCACCTAAGGAGCACCCCTAACTGTCAATTTAAAAAAAAACCCAGATCAAATAGCATAATCCTAAGGAAAGATTAGACGAGGATTACCTTGATGATCAAAGACCGAGAGGTAAGGAGAACTGGTTCCCAACTCAAGTTACCCCCTGCTCACCCTAAACCCTCAAAAGTCAACCGAGGCCGAGGAGAGACCTCTAGAAGGCCTCCCGAAGGGCCAATCCGACAGCGGACCCTGAGGCTTTGTCTAGTCTCCAGAGTGAGTTGGATAACATGCACCATCGGTTGCGTACGATGGAAGAAATGTATGTCGAGGCGACGCAGGCCAATCGGACAGCGTCCCCCTTCAGGGTCCCAGCCGCACTTGGAGAAAAGGAAGGACGGGTTCCGTCTCTCCATCCTGGCGACCGCGAGCCCGCTCCCAACAATAAGGGAGTGGATTACAGCTTGCAGGATAATGATCTTAAAAAGCACCTCACCGATAAGAAGAAGAGAGCATCTCGGGAGCCGGAAGACTCTCCGTTCTACTCCCGGGAGTTCTCCAACTCGGACCTCAAGGCTCAATCAAAGTACAAGCCTCTGACACCAGAAGCTGTGATCACTAGAGAAGAGTTTGACCTGATGAAGCACAAGTTCGATGAGCAGGTCGAGGCGCTCAAGGCCAGGTGCGAGAAGAAAGAGTGCTCGTTCGACGATGGCGACTTGGGAGAATCGCCATTCACCTCGGACATCTTGGAGGCTCCAATCCCTCTGATGTTCAAAACTCCCACAATGAAACCTTATGATGGGTCTAAAGACCCAAAAGACTATGTCGAGGTCTTCGAGGGCCTCATGGACTTTCAAGCGGCAACAGATGCAATAAAATGTCGCGCCTTCCAGATCGCGCTTACCGGCAGCGCGTGCCTGTGGTACCGGAGACTGCCGGCTAGGTCAATCTCGACCTACTCTCAGCTGAGAAAGGAATTCATCAGTCAATTCTCTTCTCGGCATTACGATAGAAAGACAGCGACTCACCTCGCCACCATCAGACGGAAGGAAGGTGAGATGCTGAGAGAGTATGTCACAAGGTTCCAGGAGGAGCAGCTCAAGGTCGTGCACTGCTCCGATGATTCGGCCACGTGCTACTTCCTCACCGGCCTGGCCGACGAGACCTTAACCGTAAAACTTGGAGAGGAGGCTCCAGCCACCTTGGCCGAAGTACTGCAGAAGGCGAAGAAAGTCATTGATGGACAGGAGCTCCTCCGAATCAAGATTGGCCGACCTGAAAAGCAGATCGATCAGAAAAAACTAAGCCAGGAGAAGAGGAGGGCGGATGTCAAGTCCAAAGATAAGGGACCATCCTCCTCCAGTAGCCGAACTGAGTATCGCAGGTCAGACGATGGCCCCAACCGAAGCCGACCTTACGAACGTTATACCCCGACCACCATCCCAATCTCTGAAATACTTACAAACATTGAGGAAACTGGGATGGAAAAGCTCCTCAAGCGACCTGAAAAGCTCCAGGGAGACCCAGAAAAACGTAACAAAGATAAATATTGTCGTTTTCATCGCGATCACGGCCACAATACGTCAAGTTGCTGGGAATTGAAGCGCCAGATTGAAGACCTCATTCAAGACGGCTACTTCAAAAAGTTTGTGGGCAAACCGAGGTCTAACTCAGTCGGAAAAAAAGAAGAGAGGAAGCGTTCAAGAACGCCGCCTCGTCGAGACGACCGACCTACGGTCATCAACACTATTTTCGAAGGTCCGAGTGGGGGCCAATCCGGAAACAAAAGGAAAGAGCTAGCTCGCGAGGCCAGGAGCGAGGTATGCATCATCAGGGAGCAGAGGCCTACTTGCTCCATTGCCTTCAGCGATTCCGACCTAGAGGGAGTCCATTTGCCTCATAATGATGCACTTGTGATCGCTCCTCTCATTGACCACGTCCTGGTGCGAAGAGTACTGATAGATGGAGGCGCATCTACTAACATCTTGTCCCTCCCAACATATCTAGCATTGGGGTGGACCAGGTCAAAGCTGAAGAAAAGTCCAACGCCTTTGGTTGGATTCTCTGGAGAATCGGTCTCCCTTGAAGGGTGTATCGACTTGCCGGTTACGATTGGGCAAGATAGTACACAGGTAACTCAGATGGCCGAGTTCGTGGTTATTGACGGCCGATCGGCCTACAATGCCATCTTCGGGAGACCCATCATTCACTCATTCCGGGCCGTCCCCTCCACACTGCATCAAGTCCTGAAGTACTCAACCCCGAATGGAATGGGCACGGTCCGAGGTGAGCAAAAGACCTCACGGGAATGTTATGCATCTGCGCTTAAAGGGTCGGCAGTATGCGCCCTGGAAGAACAAACCAATCGCGACAAGCTGCAAGAGTCCGAGGCCGACCTACCTAAGGAAGGCAAAAGACAGTTCTCCCCGCCAACAGAAGAGCTCGAGCTTGTTCCTTTACTTGGCCCTGAAAAACAAGTAAGCATAGGAACCAAGCTGGGGGCCACTGACAGGGAGGAATTGATCAACTTCCTCATGTCCAACTCGGACGTCTTCGCATGGTCTCACGAGGACATGTCAGGCATCGACCCAAAGATTATGGTGCATCGCCTCAACATAGACCCATCATTCCGACCTGTAAAACAAAAAAGAAGACCTGTAAATAACGAGAGGAGTGATGTAATTGTTGAGGAAGTAAACAAACTCTTAAAAGCTGAATATATACGAGAAATTATGTATCCTGAGTGGCTCTCTAACGTTGTATTAGTTAAAAAATCCAACGGGAAATGGAGAATGTGCGTGGACTTTACAAATCTAAATAAGGCATGCCCAAAAGATTGCTTCCCCCTTCCGAGGATCGACCAGCTCGTGGATGCAACGGCCGGGCACGAGCTACTCACTTTCATGGACGCCTACTCCGGATACAATCAAATCAAAATGCACTTGCCAGACCAAGATCATACCGCGTTTATAACAGACCAAGGTCTGTACTGCTACAAGGTGATACCTTTTGGCCTAAAGAATGCGGGTGCGACCTACCAAAGGATGGTGAACAAAATGTTCGCCAAGCAGATCGGTCGGAATATGGAAGTGTATGTGGATGACATGCTTGTCAAGAGCAAGCAGTCAAAGTCGCATCTTTCCGATCTGACCGAAGCCTTCGGAGTACTGCGCAAATACCAAATGAAGCTCAATCCGACCAAGTGTGCCTTTGGAGTCTCTTCGGGAAAATTCCTTGGTTTTATGGTGAACAACCGTGGGATCGAGGCTAACCCAGAGAAAATAAAGGCCGTGCTCGAGATGGAAGCACCCAAGACTCTAAAGCAGCTTCAATGTCTCAATGGCAGGATTGCAGCCTTGAATAGGTTCGTGTTAAGGTCAACGGACAAGTGCCTTCCTTTCTTCAAGGTTCTAAGAAAGAAAGGACCATTTCAATGGACAATAGAGTGCGAGCAGGCATTAGAACAATTGAAAAACCATCTCTACTCGGCACCACTACTCGCAAAACCACTGCCAGGGGAGAAGCTCCACTTATACCTAGCAGTGTCTCACAGCGCTGTCAGCTCGGCCCTAATCAGGCAGGAGGGAGCACACCAGAGTTCCGTTTATTACACTAGTAAGGCCATGACGGAGGCCGAGACCAGATATCCCCAAATGGAAAAGCTGGCCCTCGCCTTAGCCACCTCAGCCTGGAGACTTAGGCCGTACTTCCAGGCACACACTGTCATAGTACTTACAAACTTGCCACTGAAGAATATCTTCAGTAAGCCTGAAACATCAGGGCGTCTGTTGAAGTGGGCATTGGAATTGAGCGAGTACGATATCCAGTTCGAGCCAAGAACTGCGTTGAAAGGGCAAGCAGTGGCTGACTTTATCTCAGAGCTCACTCCACCACCTCAGTTGGCCATGTCTGACCTCCCTTGGACGATCTACGTTGATGGATCCTCCAACGAGAGGGGGTGCGGGGCAGAAATCCTCTTGCTCGCACCAGGTGGTGAGCGATTTGAGTATGCTCTGCGATTCAACTTTCGGACTTCAAATAATGAGGCCGAGTATGAAGCACTCCTGGCAGGCCTGCGTGTTGCCAAAGGACTGAGGGCCAACCACATTAAGGTCTTTAGTGACTCCCAGTTAATTGTAAATCAGATTAAGGAGGAGTACCAAACGAAGGACCCCCAAATGGAAAAGTATTTGAGCAAAGTCAGATCGCACGTCGCCCAGTTCGGGACTTACGAGGTGAGTCAAGTTCCAAAATCTGAAAACTCCAATGCGGATGCCCTAGCCAAATTGGCATCAGCGTATGAGACCGACCTGGCTAGATCAGTCCCGGTCGAGATCTTGGACAGTCCCTCAATCTTGGAGCCAGATGTGATGGAGGTCGATACTCCATCACTCTCTTGGATGGATCCAATTGTGGAGTTCATCAAAGGGAATCCACTACAAGATCTGAAGGAGTAGAAGAAGATGGCACGGAGAGCAGCTCGGTTCACACTCCGAGAAGGAATGTTGTACCGACGTGGCTTTTCCCTGCCTCTGCTCAAGTGTGTGACTCCCGAAGAAGGCCTTTACGTTCTAAGGGAAATCCATGAAGGGGTATGTGGAAACCACTCTGGCGCCAGGTCGTTGTCGGCCAAGGTGGTTCGACAAGGGTACTATTGACCCACTGTCGAGCAGGATGCAAAGCAATTTGTGAAAACCTGTGACAACTGCCAACACTTCGCAAATATTATCCGTCAACCTCCCGAACTGCTCACCCCCATCTCGGCCCCGTGGCCATTCGCGCAATGTGGAGTAGATATCATAGGTCCTTTTCCTTTGGGAAAAGGGCAAACCAAATTTGTCGTTGTCGCTGTGGACTACTTCACCAAGTTGGCCAAGGCCGAGGCGTTGTCCCACATTACCGAGTCCAGAGTCACATCTTTCGTATGGTCAAACATCGTATGCCGTTTCGGTAGACCAAACACCATTGTGACAGACAACGAAAAGCAGTTCGACAATGCAAAGTTCAAGGACTTTTGCAGAAAATTGGGCATAAGCCACCTCAGTTCATCCCCTGCGCATCCAAAGTCAAATGGGTAGGTAGAGGCGATAAACAAAATCATAAAACGAGGCCTCAAGCTAAGACTGGATTCCAGAAAGGGAAGGTGGGCCGAGGAGCTACCCGAAGTATTATGGTCGTATCGGACCACCCCAAAAGAGTCAACTGGTGAAACTCCGTTCTCGCTAGCCTTTGGCTCCGAAGCTGTTGTACCAGTAGAGATCGACATACAACAGACAGGATAGAACAGTACGAGCCAACAAAGAACGAGGAAGAGCTACTCCTTAACCTGGACTTATTGGAAGAAAGAAGGGAAATGGCTCAGCTGCGCTTAGCAAAGTATCAGAACAGAATGGCCAAACACTACAATTGTAACGACCCAGGAATTTCACCATTTCCAAACAGGGACCGTTACTAAGCCTACCTAAAATTTTCACATAAACAAGAGAATATTCTTCACAACAATACTAAGCACTAGAACTACCACGCTTCCGCTGCGCTACTCTGATTTTCAACACTCACGAGAGCTTGAACAATTAGAACAACAACACTAAAGTTTTAAGAGAAACTCAAATCCTATACAGGTAAACCATTTAATACCGACTTCACGTTAACCAAACCCTTCAAGGAAACCTTTACTAACTATAAACCATCTACTGAATGAATTTTAACATCTCCAATGGCAATGAAGCAAAAACTAATTCAAGTGCGAACAACTTAAACGAATGTATTCATAAATATCATATGTAGATTACAATCCCGTAGTTCAAGAGGCTAACAAGTTAATGCTCTAAAAGAATAATGAATCGGCACCCTTACAATCATCCTTTAGACAATAAAACTAAATAAAACCAACCACTACCAACTCAACTACAAGATTAAATGGTCACAACTATCCTAACTAAAGAAATTAATTTCACGCAGCATAGATAATGGTCTTTCCGATCAAGCCTCTTCCTCGCCATCACCACCCCAAGAGCTAGCTCGATACCTGCAAACTGGAGGGGAAAAATAGGGATGAGTACAACCACAGTACTCAGTAAGCAGCCCTTATTTGAAGGGTCACGCGCAAACAGCATACTTATCAAGAAACAACGTGTCATGCTTATTAAAGAATCAACACACACACATCATGCTCAACCAAATCATGAAACATTCACAGTCATGCTCTATCATTACAGTATACGAACAACCATAGACATGCTCTATAATTACATTATACATTCAACCATAAACATGCTCTAAAAGACCCGATGCTAACCACAATCATATACACATCAACTACAGTCCACGTGGCACCCTAGCAATTCAAGCAACTCTAAGTTCATCTCATCGTCCAAGCTTTCCAAGACCATTCTGTTGGTAGTGTCGGCCTTTGACCATTTATACCCAGAGCCTCGACACTAGTGCATCGACCGTCGACCATTTATACCCGAGGCCTCGATATCTTTTCAATCTATTGGCCCTTGACCATTTATACCCAAGGCCCCAATAGTTCTCCTTTCGAAAGACTCCTCGCATCGACCCTCGACCATTTATACCCGAGGCCTCGACGCTCATCTTTATCCAATATTGGCGTATCGACCCTCGACCATTTATACCCGAGGCCTCCATACCCAATTAGTGACGTATCAGCCCCCGACCATTTATACCCGAGGCCCTGACACTCACCCATTCACTTCATATCGATGTCTTTACAATCTATTGGCCCCTGACCATTTATACCCAAGGCCCCAATAGTTCTCCTTTCGAAAGACTCCTCGCATCGACCCTCGACCATTTATACGCGAGGCCTCGACGCTCATCTTTATCCAATATTGGCGTATCGACCCTCGACCATTTATACCCGAGGCCTCAATACCCAATTAGTGACGTATCAGCCCCCGACCATTTATACCCGAGGCCCTGACACTCACTCATTCCCTTCATAACTTCCAAAACTCCACATATCATTTCTAGCCTCCAACCAAGATTCCAGTACTAATTCCCTAATAACACCAACCACCACAACGCTCATCAACAACACCACCACTAGTATGATTTCAATGCATCTCTCAGCTCACCGAGACAATTCAACATTCTTCCACAACATAAACATCATTCTAATAGCAAAACAATAAACCAAACATGCTTTCATGACATATCAATTCTTAACAACAACATTCACAGTGAGTTCAGTCATAACAGAGCATAGTCAACAATTTTTACACGATTGAAACTCAACACAATTTACCCAAGCACTCATTATCCAACATCCGTAATCAATAAGCATTGCTAGATATAATAAAACTCATAAGACATGTCAAACACTTCATACTAATTTCAAACGACAAACATCCCCACCATAAATTCATTTTAACGAATATTCCCTGCAAACACACATCATTCCACGACAGATCTCAGCAGCTCAACAATACAAAATTTCTACTATTATCACCAACGGACATTCAACACTACCCAAGCATACAAACCAACATAAACAAGAGTTACCCGCACAACATCGTATTAGAATCATTATTAAACATCATAAGTAGTACGTCGGCAACCAAATAATAAACACCAACACACGCACCCGCCCCCGTGCTACTTACTTTGTTATGTCTCAAAACTCTCACAAGAGTCCTACCTACTACTACGCCATGCCTCATGCATCAACAATCTCATAACAGTCCAACATGCAATACTCCAAAATGATCATATGCAAAAACCAATCAATTTAAGATAGTCCAGCATGATCCAACAGCTCCAACAGGCATCGTTCACAGAAAAGGCACAACCAACAACTTAGCTAAAATATAATTGATAGACGCCCAGCATACTTCAAACACAACCGATTTCTTATAAATATTCAATATGCTTTCGAAACAACTGATTATAGTACCGGCATACAAATTTCATCATGAAAACCAATTAGAACATAACAACAATTCAATCATAGTCATCCAAGATTATTTGGCTACAATTTATGCACAACACCACATAATTTTCCCACGAAATATCAACAGTTTTATCAACAATGACGTTTACTAATTGATAACAACGACAAGCAACATGCAAATATCACACATGGGCACACGAGCAAACAACCATATCATATCAGCACACAACAACCAATCCCTCTAGTAAGAAACTACTTACAACCAAGTTCTAATGCGCTACCAAGTCCATCGAAGGGTTCCTAAATCCAAAAGCAAACCAAACTTGATTAGAATTCATGTTAGAAACACTTAGTGTGCATCGAAAGTGAGTTTAGATGATCCGTTACCTACTATCTCACCATAAAACCTCTTGGGTAAGGAGTGGGTCGACGCCGAGGAGGTTCGGGCATCCAAAACTGAGTTCGAATGTCGTTATGCTTGCTGTTTTGATGTCAAACGCGATGGGTAATGCTGGCTTGAGTCTAAATAGGGGTGGGTACCGCGAATCGAACTCCGGACAGTTGTGGGTAAGCGTCTAAAGTCGTCGAGGGGAAGCAAAGGCCACAGATCGGGGCTGTGGGTGGTCGTCGGAGCGCGCACGGCCACGGGCAGCCGTCGGAACGCCGCAGGAACGGCACAGCCACTGCAGAAAACCGGAACCGCCCCAGGTTTGGGTTCCAGACCCGTGTGAGACGCCGGAAAAAGGGCTGAAGGCGCGCCGCTGCTGCTCAACCCGTGCGCAGAACCGCCGTGACGTCGCGCAACGCCGGAGGAGGGAGTCTCGCACCGCCGCTCGGGATCGCCGGATCTGCTGCAGAACCCGCGCGTTCGCGCCGTCGATCGCCACCTGGAGGCCTCGCCGCTCGTGGATCTGCAGTCCGTCGCCGCCGAGTGTCGCTGTTCGTGGAGCTGCTACGCGGCCGCCGCCGTCGGGGTTGCCGGAAAACGGAAATGGGTTGGGGAGATGAAGAAGAACAGACGAGGGGGGGACGGTTAGGTTGAAGGAGGAGAAGAAAGATAGGTTTTTTTTTATTCTTTTCTTTTGTTTTCCTTTTCCCTTTTCTTTACTTTATTTACTAACCTTGATTTAAAACCAAAGCCTTATTTCTCGAATTTAAAAGGAGCCCAACTAACTAAAAACAATGGCCCAAAAAAAGAAGCCCCAAAACTACACTTTAGGAAAACGAATAAACCCACAACAACCCAAATAAAATAGTTAACTTAAACTCTAAAACCCAAGAATAATAATTCAAAGAAAAGTAGAATTTATAAAGGAAAATCCTAAAATCCCTGAATTTAAGATTTAACTAAAAATCTCCTACACAGGTCGACAACTTAAATTATCTTAATCCAATGAAATTAAACTTAATTCCAATTTAGCCAAAAGTTAGAATTTCAAAGTTAGAAGATCCAAGAATTAAAGTTTATCAACTTAGGGAAAAATCCTAGGACACCATTTATCCAAAAATAAACGAGTCCGAGAACGCGGGGCGTTACAACAATGCCCGAGTTCGACCTCGAAGCTTCCAAGTAGGACATTTGGTCTTAAGGAAAATTCAAAGGCATGTGGGCACCCTTGACCCAAGTTGGGAGGGACCGTTCGAGGTCAAAGGCATAGTCCGACCTGAACTTATATGTTGGCCGACCTGGAAGGAAGAATGATTGCGCATCCATGGAACGCGGAGCACTTGAAGCGCTATTACCCCTGAAATGTCAAAATAGTCCTGAAGGAGCTTGTAAAAATTTTCAAGGGGGCGGAACTTTTAATAAAGGGAGTGATTTAATTTCAAAACTCCAAGTTCGATTAGAAATTAAATGGGGCCACGGACTCCATAAGAATTAAAATCGGCAAGGTAAAGACAAAAATTGATCAAATTCAACCCTCAAAACAAACGGGTTCGAGGTGCGATGTCAAAATCAATTACGAGCCAAAACTCAATCCTTTGAACGCTCAAGTTAAAGGCGCGATGTTGAAGGTTCAGAAAATTCAATCCTCCAAACCCACGGGTTCGAGGTGCGATGTGAATATTAATTATGGACTCAAAATTCAAACCTTGAAACGTTCAAGTTAAAGGTGTGATGTAGAAAAATTCAAAATGCTTGATATTATCTTTTGGACTTCCGAGTTCGAGGAGAAATATTAAAGAACAATTAAAGAAACTCTCAAATTCAAAACTTAAGTAAAAGGTGCGATGTGAAAAGAGTTTATCTTATGCTCAAACCTTTAAACTTACGAGTTAAGAGGTGCGAGATGGGATTTATTCATAGATCAGTTCCAGCTTACAAAAGCAAGTTTAAAAAGATTAAGGGAAAAGCAGTAAAAGAACAAACCGAAGTGGAGAAAGGCAATTTCATTAATTGAAAGGACAAGAGCCAAGACTTATATACCTTGCAGCTCTGCCCAAAAAACTTAGAAAAGAAATAAGAAAAGAGATCCTCATCTACTTCCGAGGTGGGAGGACAGCTCGCCCTGAGAGCCCAGAAGGTTGACCTTTTGGGATCCGCCCAGCTGTGAAGGAGCCTCCTCTTGGGTCGTGCCGACCTCAGTAGGCTCCTGACTAGGGGCATCTTCTCCCTCCATGTCGGAGTAGTCAGAGTCCAGCTCCCTGACGTACTTATCCACCAGCGATTGGGGGCCAGGGGTGCCATTAGGCCCAGAAGCCCACTTCTCAGAGTACTTCTTCTTAAGATCGCTGAGATCGACCTAAAGATGAGGCATGTCGGCAGCAATGCCCTTCATCAGGAACTTGAAGTCGGCATCGCTGAAGTCTTTGGCAAACCCATCAAAGTCTGGGTGTTGCTTGAAGGCTTCCTCCAACAGAACTCCATTAGTGAGGCGTTCCTTCGCGTCATTCAGCTTGGTAGTAAGGCGTGCGATCAAGGCATCTTTCTCCTCGAGAGCTTAAGCGAGGTCGTCCTTCTCCTTCAGGAGCTGAAATTTCTCCTTCTCTAGCCCTTTGGTGATAGCATGGGCTGCTCTGAGATGGGCCTTGTGCTTCTCACCTTCCTTCCTCAAGAGATCGGCCTTGGCGTCCACCTCGGCCTTCAGGATATCCACCTCAGAACGAGCCTTTAGTAGCTCGCCCTTCATGGTGGTAGCAGTCTCCAAGGCAGTAGAGGAGTTCTCCCTCTCTTTTGCTGCCAAAGCCTCTCTTCCATTCAGTTCGGCTTTGACCATAACCGCTGAATGAATGGAAGCAATAAAAGCCTTCGGAAGTAAAAAAAACACGATGGTTAGATCAAGCTGAGAATTGAGAAGTAAATTGACACAAGAACAGGTCTTACCTCGGCGGCATTGTCAATGGCCCTCTGCAGTACAGACCCAGGATCGCTCACGAACTTGGATGCTCTCCTCAGACAACGGTCCAAGCACGAGGCCGAGATGCGGGACATCTGGTCCTTCACCCCGGAGCTCGACGGTTCCTTCCTGAACCGCATTCTCACATCAGATGTTCCCCCCATCCGAGCTTCGGGGTCGTCCACCAAATCAGCATGGCTCGTAGGCAGAGTCCCACGAGCCCCAGCCTCCGAGGAGGAGGAAGTCTTCTTCTTCTTTCTTCTTCTTCTCAAAGGAGATTCTCCCCTCACCTCGTTCAGGGGAGATACGTCAAGCGCCTCGGACTCCTCCCTTGGACGTTTCTCGCCAGATCGACCCCCAGACAAGTCTAGCTCGATCATGGGAGTGGGGACTGCAGAAGATGGCCCAGAGTTACCCTGAGCCTCAGTCCGTGGCACCGTAGGCGTCACCGACTCAGTACCTACCACAGTCTTGAGAGCGTGAGTACGGCTCTTGGACTTGCGCTTCACACTTCCAATGAACCGGCACACCATCGCTGCAAAATAAACAAGCATAAAGATAGAAATTAAAGGAAAAGTTAATACTAAAGTCGAGATCGAACACGGCTTACCGAGCTCGGAGTTCGGCCTTGAAGCTTCAATTGGACGAACCAGAGGGTTGTAGTCTAGTAGCCCCGACTCCAAGAGTAGTTTGTCGGTGACCAAGGTTCTGATCTTCCGGCCCCTGGAAAAGTGATCCTTGTAGTATTTGAGGGTATCGAAGGTGGCTTGAGCAAGCTCGGGAATCGGTTTGATCGACATTGCAAAAAGAAAAAAAAAGAGATTAATGTTAGACATGAAAAAAGGAAGAATAAAAAAAATTCAAAGAAAGTAAACGCAACAGCCTCATACCTAGGTTCCCAAACCTAACAGGCACATCAAAAAAGGTACGACCAGACTCGTCCTTTGCCAGCCACTCTCCAGAGGCAAATAACCACTTTCCTACCCATCCTTTAATGGAGGTCGGCCCCTTGACTATGCCACATGTGCCTTTCCTTGCGCACATGTAGTACTGACCAGGCTTCTTAACTATCCTTTTGGCTTCGAAGCATCCAAGCAGTTGCTTGACACTTAGTAGCTCGGCCTCATCCTCATCTTGAGCTCGCAACCAAAAAAGGATGGCTAAGGCAAAAATGACACCCCACCCATTGGGGGCCACTTGTGCTGGCGCCAAACCAGTTCGGTTGAGGAACTCTTGAGCAAAAGGGTGGAGAGGAAGTCCGAGGCCGTACTCAAACATTTTTAAGTAAAGAGTGACCCATCCCTCTAGAGGATTGTCAGCTCTTTCCCCGTCCTCCGGAATCCTAAGGAGGATGTTGTTTGGAATTTTAAACCCCCTACGGAGGGGTCCGAGATAGTGCTCTGGCATCTTTGAAGGGTACTCCAGACCCTGGCCCGAGGTAGAGGTATCACTATCCTCTCCATCATATGAGAACCTAAAGTTCTCTATTTCTTCCAGCTCGGACTCTAACCTACAAGCTAAGACCTCCCCAGAATCACTGGGTTTGGAGGGTGAACTACTTATGGTCTGACCTACACTACCCAGGCTATCACTACTGGAGGGGGAAGACAAGAAAACCACCATATTCGGAAAAATAAGAAAAGTGAAAATGACTGACCTACAGAAGGTTCGCGCTGGTTTCAGATCGAACTCCAGAAATTCAGGAAATGCAAGGTTTGACCTGAAGTTTCGGGACTATTTATAGCTAACCGGAAAAGCCTCTACGCCGTACACGTGTAATCAACGAGCGACTAGGATCTTCTCGAGATATGCAACGGTGGAATACTTGAGTGCTCCGACAACCTGGCAGATCGAAACATCTTCCGCAACGGTCATATTCCCTCTACAAACGAAAAGTCGCCACGAGTCCAGAATGGATTCGAATGAACTTCTCTGTCAGGTCAAGATCGAACCTGATAGAGAGGGGGCCAATGTTTGGGGGTAAACATACCCAAGACACGTGGAGGACCCTCATTAGTGTTTTGGGAAATTGAATAAAAGGATTGCCTAGGTCCACCACGGCCCTGCCGAGGAGACCAGGTTCGCCCGTTATAAAAGGCTAAGTATGGGCACCAAGGTTCGACCTGACTAGAGTCCGACCTGCTCGGAACCCGACAGGTCCGATATGAGAAAAGACATATAACCGCCGGTCGTGTGTACTGTCGGATCCATCACCTATAAATATAGGGCTTCATTTCACGTTCAGGTATGGAATCTCACCTCGAACTAAATATGGAATCCGACCTATACTGACTTGAGCGTCGGAGTATTTGCCCTCTTGTGCAGGTCCATCCTAGGGCTCAGGTCGGAACCAGAGACCGGATTCGAGCTTTATTCGCGAAGAACCGTTGTGCAAACTCTTGCATAAACACATAACCAAAATTGGTTGAAATGGCTTTGGAGCTCTAAGATTCCTTTGAAGATTAAATTTTTTTGTTGGAGACTTTAAAAGAATTTCCTCCCCACTAGGGAAAATTTTCAAAAAAATAGGGGTGGCTTTTGTGGGTAGATGTGAGAGGTGTGGGGCGAGTAAGGAAGATTCTTTTGCGTGAGCTCTGAAAGTGTAAGCACAGTAGGCATATATGGAGGAATTTGCCATTATTTAGTACAAATTGGCCCATGGATATAACTAATATTCCTGATCTGTTGTGGTAGTTCAAAGATAATGTTTCTAGAGATGACTTTGATTTGCTAATTACAATGTTTTAGGCTGTTTGGAGTCACCGGGATAAGAGCAGTACGATGATTCCTGAAGCTGTTTCTTGAAGAGGAAAGGAGATCAAATTTGGGGGTGGGTTGAAACCTATCTATCACAATTTACGGAGGCGAATTTTAGCACAAATGAAGAAAGAGCTAGGAGAGTATTTGATACGCGACAGCCCAAGCATATTGAGTTACTCGAGCCACAAGCCACTTGAATTCAATCGTAAAGATGGTTCAACTCGAAAGGCTAAGAGTTAGAGGGATTACGTTTGCAGTCGTTACCTTGAGCATACAAAATACTCACTATGCTCGAAGCCAGAAACACTCCACAAGTTTGATGACCAATCAAACAAGCATGCTCCAAGGGGTAAATATGAAAACCTAAGTTCAACTACACAGGAATTCGATATTTGGGAGGGTTTTGCACACGACAAAGGAGTTGAGATAACACTAAATTTTCTATTCAATTATAATTCCAATATGTTTCAAAACAAATGGGTACATGCCTAAGGCCCTTGGCCTAAAATCCCACAAAATAAACTAGAATAATAAGGAAATATTTTTCCTTAGGTGGGATTGAGTGAGCAGCAAGGCAAGACTGGGGGGGGGGGGCGTTGGAGCGCGCAGGAGTAAGGCTAACTTTGGTGGGCATGTGCATGGGCGCGGTGCACAGCGCTAATGGCGTACAGTGGCGCACGTGTGCTTGGGGCATTAGGTACGCGGACAGGCAAAGGCGGCGTGCATGGGTGCTGGGTGGACAGTGGCACGCGGAGGCAGGGACAAGAGTGGGCGCGCGGGGGCTGGGGCAAGCGTGGGCGCACGGGCGCTGGGGCAAGCGTGGGCGCGTGGGCATGTGCGGCAGGTAGGGGCACACATGAGTGCTGGCAGGCACGGGCGTGCAGGCGTGGGCGCCAGGCGAGGGGCACTTGGGCAAGCAGCACGTGCAAGGCCATGCGCGGTGAGGCTAAAAGGGTTGAGGCGCGCACGGTAGGGGGCGTGCTGTGAGGTTCTCGCGGCATGGTGTACGCGGTGGCGTGCGTGCGGGTGACCTATGTGTATGGCAAGACATGCCCTTGCCATGGGTTCTTCGCTTGGCCTGACTTCGATGAGGCACTTGTTTTGGACCTTAGTGTCGTCATTCTCTTCTCTTGTATGGAGCAAATCCGGTGTTGTACATATTTCTCCATGGCTCCTTGAAGTTTTTTGGCCCGAGCTCTCGTAATTAATTCTTGAGATAAGCTAGTTGGCTTTATGATCACATCAGTACCTGATAGAGATTCCTTATCAACCAGTGTACGGTGGAGCCCCCCGAGTGACAACAACTTGAAGATGAATACAATGGCGGCAATAAGAACCTATTTGAAGCGAATTGGCGTAGGTGCGATTATCAGAGACATAAAAGGGGATGTGTACCTGTCTTTCTTGGCCAATTATCAGGGTCTGGTTAGTCTTGAGGAGGCGGAGGCTTTGGCAATCCAGGAGAGTACAGTGATGGCTATCAAAATGTGGTTCACTCAGCTATACGTGGAGGCTCACTTCATGCACGTCTTCAACCTGATTCGAGGAAACAACAACGATCGTAGCCAGTTAGGCCTTTTGGTGTCTAAAATTATCGATCTTTCAAAGTAGTCGAGGGAATTAGCTTTACTCACTGTCAACGAGAAGGAAGTAAACCAGCTCACGAAGCGACAAAGGCGACACTGGATGAAGATCTCACAAGAATTTGGTTAGAGGAAGCTCCCCCTTCGTTGCTTCGATTTCTCAACGAGGATCTAGGGCTTTTTTTGAATCCGGACGTACAGTCTATTTAATTTATGCTTTCTTTTGTTTTTTGCTTTTATGTATTTTCAGTAAAAAAAAATATATAGTTTAATTGATTAAGCTGATTTGATTAAATTATTACATTTTTATATGACATTATTATTTCATATTATAATATTATATTATTAATAATACAATATCATATAAAACTAGAAAGGCATAATATTTAAATGTTATCTATTTTCAATTTTTGTGAACATCCCGACAATAAATAATTGGGTTTCAAACATCGGAACAATTTACATACAACAATTTAGAATCAAATTGGTTTCAAAGGCAATAAGAATTCAAAATCTTTCATCATTTCAAATCATTTTCCTCCAAATCCAGAACCAAAACGAAGCACAAGCCATACATCCTTTAAACAATTGGGTGTTCCATTGTTTACTATATTAGTTAATTGGAATAGGTCGAAAAAGTAGAGACACGACACGGTCTTTTATTTCTTGATGCCGCATGCCATGTCCATCTCCATATTGATATATACGTTGTGGCATTCGAGCAAGATTTTTAGCTCTCTCGACGAACACTTGAGGGAATATAGAAGTCTCAGCATCAACTTTATTTAACTTCTTCCACGCCTCATCAATTAAATATCTTATATGTTCACGAGCAATAATTTCGGAGGCTCCTGTGTCGTTCATGTAACATTGTATTAGTTCATCCATCATAGAATTATGTTTGCTTTACAAAAATTTCAAATCTAAACGATAATAAATTAAACTGTAATTTAGATGGCATCCTATTTTACTCCAAATGCTACTTTCTCATACATTTTAGTTTTTTCCTCTTTTTTAGCTAAAAATATTACTTTTTGGTCCATGTACTTTCAGTTTTTATTCATTTTGGTTCCTATATTTTCAAAATGTTTGTTTTGGTCCCCGTATTTTCAATTTTGGTTTATCTTAGTCCTTGTACGTTCACAATGCTCATTTTGGTCACTGTACGTTTAAAAAGTGACCATTTGGTCCCTTAGTTTTATTCTTAATCTCATCTTTTTTCTATCACAATTTCAACATGACACTAAAATCAATATAGTTCTTAAAATGTAAACATTACTTTGTATTAAATAGTTTTGGTTATGTGTAAAATTTGTGTAAAAATTTTGCAAAGAGAGACTAAAACAATCAATTTTTAAAAGTACATGGACCAAAACGAACATTTTTAAAGTATATGGACTAAAATGAACTAAAGTTTAAAGTATAGGAACCAAAATGAATATTTTAACCAGTAGTTTTACATTTACGAACATATCAAGGGTTATTATTCACGTACCAATGATGTTCCAAGATCGTCTGCAAGTTGCAAAATTATCGATGACCAACCAATTATATCATCATATTCTTTCAAACTCTCCAAGTTCTCCTTGAGCAGTGGAGATGTCACGAAAACATAGGCATGAACTAATATAACTGGTCCTGATATTGAAATCCAAGAATTTTTTAGATATTCTTTTAGAGTTGGTTTATAACTGCTGTAGTACCACTGTGCCTCCAACATATAAGCTCTGCACAAATCTGCCCACTGTCCAATTAAATTTGTGTGAAATAAATTAGATCATTAATTTGATTGATCTTAATTTAGCTCAAAATTAGAAAAATTCATCATAACTTCATACCGTATTCTTAAGGTATTTCATGACATAAACTCCTTTGCCTCTTAATGCTTCAAAAGCCATCTCGTTTACGGAATTGTGAAGCGCAAGAAAACATATTTTCATATAGTCAGGAAGAGGGTCCATTGCATCGACATGCACCTAAAATCACCATTAAAAAGATAATTAAATATTAATAAAATTTAAATTTGAGATTAGGTAAAAATTATAATTGCCAAATAGATTTCTATCTTTCGAAAATTAATTAATATATCTTTTAACAATATTATTTTTTAGAAGAGCGGGGATACTTTTCGAGTAGATGGTAACCTTAACATGTTAATTAACTTTTTCTTAATTGAATTAAGAGGAAAGTAGGTGAAAATAATAATGTGCGCTTTAAAGATTGTTGGTGATTTAATTTCTTAAAAAAATGTACAAACCTCAATTTTTTTGTTCTTCTCACACGGTATTCATTTTGTTTAATAAATCAAATCACATTCTGCTATTTGTGTGTTCCAAAAAACAAAACAACAACAAAAATTTTAAATATATATATGCTACTTGTGTCAAATTTTAAATGACTACTAGAATTTATGGTTTTTGGACGAAATTTTTAAAAAGTCATGGGGAGAAGTAACATTCGTCGACAAAACAAAATGAACAAAAAAGCAACGTTTTTTTTAAAATGTCGGGAAAAAGTCTATATTTCCCAACGTTATATAGAAAGTCGTCGACAATTCGCTCTATCAATGTTTTTTTAGACATCGGCAGATGCATAACTCTCCCAACGTTTTTAGAAAAACTTCGACAATCTACTCTCCCAATGCATTTTTACTGACGTTCTTACAAATGAATATTTATTGTTGGGAGCAAAATTACTCCCAAAATTTTTTGGTCTTTTCCCAACGTTTTAAAGCATTGGAAAAAATTTAAATTTTTGTAGTGGTCATGGTATCTTTAAAAGTAAATATTTTTATTTTTTTTTTCCTTTAGGTAATTGTTTAACAATTTGTTGCACAAAATAATATGTCTGTTTCCTAAAACAACAAGTGTGTGATAGATCATGAGTTAGCTTACCTCTCAACAGCATTGGTAAAGAGCTGGAGTTCATCCAATGTGCCATAAGCATCATATACATCATCTATTGTTGTTATTAATGCATTGATTTTTGTTCAGGTTCAAATCCAATGCCTACTGTCCAAAACAAATCTTCCACCAACCGATCTCTTGTGAAGCTCAACTTTTCTCCAAGCTCGGTGCCCCTCCACAACTTTGCATATACAAAAACGTATATTTAAGCTGTTAAAGTAAAGTGCTAAAATGTCTAGAACTCCGCGGTTAAGGTACTTTACTCCTTTCCTAAAGGTTGGAGGTTCAATCGTCTCTCGTCTTCATATTTTTTGTATTTAAAAATAAAAAGTAAAAATAGTAAAGTGCTAAACCATATATTACAGCTGGTACCAAATCTTGAATGTAATGGTCATATTTTCTTACCCAAGCATATTTAAGATCTTTTTGGTGGATGGATTGCACCCAGTTGAAATCCAGTTTCGCAATTTCAAAAGAATAAGATTCATGTCTATTTTTCTTTCATATACATCAGTCGTCCAACGCAAAGGGAGCTCTAATGCATGTCTAATAATGGCTATGTCAAGTTCATCTTTACTCGATACAATATATTTCCCTAGACAGTTCATTGTAAGATGTTTTGCTTCCTCTAAAACATTTTCACTTTTGATGGATAAGAAAGAAGCTTCATATAACGATAACATTCCATTTAAATCCTGAGAGATGTGATTGTGAAATTTTTTAGTCTCATCCTTGAAGTTATTGAAAACCTCTGCAATTAAAATGAAGAGAATACTCTATTAGATATATGGTCATATAATGATAAATCTTCCTCTTGAAACAAGCTAAGAAAGTGAGACATGCTCCTTTACTAATTAACATTAAACTCTTATGGAATTAATTTGGGATCAATCCAATAATCTACATCTATTAAGTTGAGTTCAATCTCTCATGGACTATTATGGTAAAAACTTGTGGCAATCTAGGCTGTAATTGCCATTTTTTAGTCATTTTACTCTATTGAACATATTCATGCAGGTTTCAGTAAAAGATGTGTAATACAATATACCATTACGGAGTAAAGATGATACATTTATCCTAACAAGATGAAAAAACAATAATTATATAGACAATAGTATATAAATATACCTTGCGAAAAATTGAATCTGTGTTGCCTCAAAAGTCTGAATTCAAGTGCTATTGCATAGAGATTATTCTTCTTCCAATCATCATTTTCATAGCTGTCGTGTATTCTTACCAACACATCATTAATCTCTTTCTCAAAATGGTATGCGATTCCTAGCCGTTGTACGGTGTCAACGAACTCAAGTTGTTTTAGAGGGTCGTTAATTATTTGCCTCATGATGACGTCCACCTCCTTTTTCAGTTCAATGAAGCGTCCAACATATACTTCTCCCTAACTACCACATTCACAATTAATTACCAATTAGCATCAAATACATATAAATTACAACAAAGTAAACAATTAATTAAATTCTAATCATCCATACCATAAGTTCACTTGTTAACGATTGAACAAACTAGTGTTTCCAAATAGGAGGTTGATAGTTTCCAGATCGTCGAATGACATTTTGGTTAGACATTCTCGCCACTTCGTTCCCTTTGCTTTATGGACATGAGGAGCAAAAGATGGCTTGAGATGGAAATAGACTCGCTTGATTAAAGAATCCATTGGGGAAGAAGCAAGAAACTGATGAAGAGCCATTGACAGAAGAACGAAGATTGTTGAAGTTATTTAAACTAAAACTTTGTTGGTTGGTTGATTCTGCAGCTCTTATCCAAATATATAGATGATCCGCACCTGCTTCAGCTTTTCCATTAGTTCAATTGCATGCTGTTTGTGCATAGAATAACACTCACAAGCGATCACGTGAATCTTCCTTGTTTTGTCTGGAGGCATAGGCCAATTACTGCTGAGCCATGCTCGTTTTGGCCGCAATTTGTTATATTTAAATTGTTTCTTTCTTTCTACTTGATTGATCCTTAAAACAAATAATGTCATTACATTATTAATCCTTAAAACAAATAATGCCATTACATTATTGATCCTGAAAACGGGGACAACTTATTCATAAAGCATAATAATTTCCCTTTGAAAATGACTCCACGATATATTAGAATTGTATGTTTTTTTTAGTAATACCAATATTATAACGCTCAATCAAGCTTGTATTGATTATGTATACTAGTTGATAGTCATGTGCAATGCACATGTTTTTTAAAGCTTATCAGAAACCTTTGAAAATAAAGTTTTAATTTTATTTTAAATAGAAGTTTAAAAGATAAAATTATGATTAAGGACCGTGAATAGATTTTTGTTGCTCAATTATTTAGTAAACGTGCATTTATATATACTTGAAGTGAGTGTTCAAGGTTTACCACGTGAAAAGTGATTACAGGCTATATATGCATGTATCTGAACGGTAATCTAGCATCCTTTCGCTACAATCTGTGCAGTAAATTGTGGAAAATATTGTAGAATTTGTGTATCCCTTCTAAAATTAAGCTATTCATATGGCAAGCTTATCATGATAGCATCCCTTGATAAGTTTTGGTAAAGTACAACTGAGAAGGAGAATAAGAGAGAGAAGAAAAAAACTAATCACGAAATCAAAGGGCAGAGATATTCTCCTTAATCTTTGGTAAAACCAATACAAGTATTTATACTCAATCGCCACATGTACAGACTTATAAAAATAACTTACATATAACCATCCTAACACAGGAAAAACAGAATAACAACTAATCCTTTTGTTTTCATCAATGGGCTCTCTTAACACCCCCCTCAAACCAATGGTGGAAGCATCCACAACATTGAGCTTGGAACGTAATGAAAGAAATCGAGTAGGAGAGAGGGGCTTAGTAAAAATGTCAGCCACTTGAGCAGACGCAGGAAGATGACACACCTGTAAACGTCGCTGAAGAACTAAATCTCGAACAAAATATATATCGATTTCAACATGTTTAGTTCTGGAATGAAGAATAGGATTTGCAATAAGATGAACAGCCCCAAGATTATCACACCAAATAGTTGGTGGACAAGGAAAAGACAAAGCCAAATCAGCAAATAAGGTCTGAATCTATACCAAATCAGCAGAAACATGCATGAATTGGCACACCTTATTAACACTATCTGACTATATGAAATTTCAGGATGCGTAAGTGTAGCATATTGTAAAGCACTGACTGTACTACGATACAAATAGACATCAGGAAAAATATCACCTTTAAAAGCTGAAATCACAGAACCCCCAACCATCGGAGTTGAAATAGAATTAGATTCATGCATTTTTGTCTTGTGAAGTATATGTAAAATATACTTTTGTTGAGAAAGAAAAATATCCCCAGATGTAGGATATGACACCTCAACACCAAGAAAGTAACTCAGCTGTCCAAGATCCTTAAGAGAAAACTGATTATTAAGAGCAGTCACAACCGTGTCAATGGCTGAGGAAGAACTACCAGTAATCACAATATCGTCAACATAAACCAAGATAAAGCAGTGCTGACCATCCTGATGTCGAAAGAGAAGAGAAGAATCAGCCCGAGAGTTAGAGAAACCAAGAGTATGAAGAAATAAACTGAGTCGTTCAAACCAAGCTCGAGGAGCCTGTTTAAGACCATAAATGGCCTTTTTCAGCCGGCACACAAGCGGAATAGATCCTTGAACAGCCATACCAGGAGGTTGAGTCATGAAAACCTCTTCACTCAAAACACCATGAAGAAAGGCATTGTTGATATCCACCTGTCTCAGAGTCCAGCCATAAAAGCAAGAGCAAGTGTAAACAGCACACGAATAGTGGTGGGTTTAACAACCGGGCTAAAGGTTTCAGTATAGTCAAGATCAGCATCTTAATGAAAACCTTTAGCTACAAGACGAGCTTTATACCGAGAGATAGAACCATTAGAGTTCCTTTTGATCTTGAATACCCATTTGCAACCAATAACTTTCTTATCAGCTGGTGAGGGAACAAGAGACCAAGTATCATTTCTAATTAAAGCATCATATTCGTCACGCATTGCCTTGGCCCAATGATCACACTGAAGTGCAGTCTTCACAGAAGGAGGTTCTGTTTCCAAATATTGAGTAAGCAAAATCTTAGGCTTGAAGATTCCCGCCTTAGCTCGAGTGATCATGGAATGAGCATTCACCATTTGATTTTGTTGGGATACTGGAGGTGAGCCCGAAGGCAATGTATCAGAAGAAGATGAACTACATAAAGGCTCAGTATTAGGAAACAAATCACTGGCGGAAGAAGAGCCAGCTATAGGTGTGACATTAAATGAGCGATGTGAAGGATCAGACAAAATAGGTTGTTGGGAGGTAGTAGGTGGCAGTGGGGTAGCAGATTGCTGTGCGACAGTAGATGGGACTTGAGTGGATTGGACAATATGATTAGGTGAAGAAAAAGTTTGGGGGTCAGAAGATAGAGCTGTAGGAATAGGACAATGAGATGTTTGACGGTCAAAAGAGGGCATAGTGGGTGAGATGAGGGGTAGGGAAGATGGCAAAAAAATAGGCAAAGAGGACTAAAAATTAATAGGGGCAATTGTTTGTTGGGATGAGTGAGGTAATGCTGGAAAAGAGTATTCATTGAACAGGACATATCTTGAAACATACACACGACCAGAAAATGAAAGACATTTATAGCCTTTGTAAGTGTTGCTATAACCAAGAAAAATACAAGGAGTAGAACGAGGTTCAATCTTGTGTTTATTGTAAGGACGTAATGAAGGATAGCATAAACAGCCGAAAACTTTTAAGAAGGAATAGTTAGGTTTCAAACCAAACAAAACTTCCATAGGTGAAAGTCCATGATGAACTGTACAAGGGAGACGATTAATAAGATAAACTGCAGTGGCAAATGCATCATCCCAAAACTCTATAGAAAGAGAAGCATGAGAAAGGAGGGTGAGACCGGTGTCAACAATGTGACGATGTTTTCGTTCAACAATTCCGTTTTGTTGAGAAGTATAAGGACAAGACATACGGTGTTCAATACCTTCAGATTTAAGAAATGGGATAAAGGTCTGGAATTCACCCCTACCGTTAGTTTGGAGGCGAAGAATGGAAATACCAAAGAATTTTTCAACATTAGCTTTGAACAAGAGAAAAGCTTTAAAGGCCTTAGATTTAGATTGAAGAAAATAGACCCATGTGTAACGTGAAAAGACGTCCACAAAACTAATGTAAAATTTGTAATTATTTCGAGAGACTTTGAAAGCTGGCCCCCACACATCAGCAAGAATTAATTGAAGGGGAGCAGTATAAATAGTAAGAGAATCAGAAAGGAAAGATTATGACTCTTACCAATAGCACAAGCATGATACAAAGAAGGTATTTTATTTCTTGAGTAAGCAATATTACAAGAATCAAGAACATGTTTCACAGTAAGAGGGGCAGGGTGGCCAAGCCGCCAATGCCAAATGTCTAATACAGATGGAATAGTAGAAATAGAGGTAGTACAAGTATTATTTGGTAATGAACTAGAAGATGTATGTAAAACCTGAGAGGGAGCTGCTGACAAAGATGAGTCAGCATGACATTTAAGGGAATCAGACAATGGAGAAGTCTTTTCCAGAGAGAAATTGTACAGTCCATCAGTAACTTTGCCCTTGAGAAGTATTTGACCAGTTTGGAGATCCTTCACAAAACAATCAAAGGGGTGAAATTCAAAGAAAACATCATTATCCTTAGCAAATTGACTAACACGGATTTTCAACACTCACGAGAGCTTGAACAATTAGAACAACAACACTAAAGTTTTAAGAGAAACTCACATCGTATACAGATAAACCATTTAAAACCGACTTCACATTAACCAAACCCTTCAAGGAAACCTTTACTAACTATAAACCATCCACTAAATGAATATTAACATCTCGAATGGCAATGAAGCAAAAACTAATTCAAGTACGATCAACTTAAACAAAGGTATTCATAAATATCCTAGGTAGATTACAATCCCGTAGTTCAAGAGGCTAACAAAATTAATGCTCTAAAAGACTAATGAATCGGCAACCTTACAACATCCTTTAGACAATAAAACTAAACAAAACCAACCACTACCAACTCAACTACAAGATTAAATGGCCACAACTATCCTAACTAAGAGAAATTAATTGCACGCAGCATAGCTAATGGTCTTTCCGATCAAGCCTCCTCCTCGCCATCACCATCCCAAGAGCTAGCTTGATACCTGCAAACTGGAGGGGAAAAAGAGGGATGAGTACAAACACAGTACTCAGTAAGCAGCCCTTATCTGAAGGGTCACGCACAAACAGCATACTTATCAAGGAACAACGTGTCATGCTTATTAAAGAATCAACACACACACACACATCATGCTCAACCAAATCATGAAACATTCACAGTCATGCTTTTCATCACGTTATGCATTCAAACATAGACACATTCTATAAAATTCGGTGACAACCACAACCAGGAACACATTAACTACCAACCCCTAGTCTCCCTAACATCTCAAGTACCTCTACGCTTATCTCAGTTATCCTAGCCTTCCACAGTTAACTCCTTCGAGTAGAGTCGGCCTCTGACCATTTATACCCAGAGCCCCGACACTGCTGCATCGGCCCTCGACCATTTATACCCGAGGCCCCGATGACTTCACCATCTATTGGCCCTTGACCATTTATACCCAAGGCCCCAATAGTGTTCCTTTCAAAAGACTCCTCGCATCGACCCTCGACCATTTATACCCGAGGCCTCGACACTCATCCTTATCCAATATTGGTGTATCGACCCTCGACCGTTTTTACCCGAGGCCTCGATACCCAATTAGTGACGTATCAGCCCTCGACCATTTATACCCGAGGCTCTGACACTCACCCATTCACCTTCTCCAAGAATCCAACTCTCACCAGAGTCTTACTATATACTTTCTTAAGCCACTACCCCTGCATCTTTCAACTCACAAATACAATCCATCATGCTTCCACAACATAGACAACTTTCTAATAATGAGATAATAACCCAATCATGCTTAATATCCAACATCATTATTCAACAAGCATTACTAAGTATAATAACCCACAAAACCCGCCGAACAATTCATGCATATCCAGGCAACAAACATTACCACAACAATACTCAACAGTTTAGCAAAGCAGAAATCTCACCATTTTCGTCGACAAACATCCAACACTACTCCAAGTATTTCGACCAACACAACAAGAATTATTTAGCACAATGACGTAACAAATTAGCATTAAACGCCACAAAACCAGCACATTAGAGTCCATTTAGCATACATTAACGCACGCACACGCCCCTTGTCTACTTACTTTGTTATGTCCCAAAACTCTCACAAGAGTCCTACTTGCTACTACGCCATGCCTCATGCATCAACAATCTCATAACAGTCCAATATGCGATACACCAAAATGATCATATGTAAAAGCCAATCAATCTAAAATAGTCCAACATGATCCAACAGCTCCAACAGGCATCGTTCACAGAAAGGCACAACCAACAACTTAACCAAAATATAATTGATAAGTACCCAGCATACATCAGACACAACCGATTTCTCATAAATATTCAATATGCTTTCGAAACAACAGATTATAGTACCGGTATACAAATTTCATCACGAAAACCAATTAGAACATAACAATAATTGAATCATGGTCATCCAAAATTACCTGGCTACAATTGATTCACACAACCACATGATTTTCCCAATATATATCAACAGTTTTATCAGCAATGTCGTTTACTAAATGATAACAACGACAAGCAATATGCAAGTATCACACATGGGCACACGAGCAAACAACCATATCATATCAGCACACAATAACCAATCCCTCCAGTAAGAAACTACTTACTCAAAAACAAGTTCATACTTCTTGCATCAATCCCGCACCTAAGCATTAAAACATTAAAACAGCTAGTTATATGTTTCAGCATTTGAAACCAACTCTAAGGGCTTCGAAGGGCTCGTTACCACAACAACAACTTCGTTTATGTATGGGTAACCTAAATCTTGCTTGAAAAGGTATGGATAACGCGAATCGGGCCTCGAACGAAAGTGGGTAATCGCCGAATGCTAAGGAACTAAGCTGTTTTGCATTTTACAGCACGGGAAACGCTCTAAAACCACCTCTAACGCTGCTGGCTGCTACAAATCGAGCATTATCTGCACAAGGGTCGGGTTGTTGAGGTCAAGGTTCGGCTAAGGGTCGCGTCGCCACAAACTTCTTGAATCGACGCAGTGGGTTGTCGACTGTCTGGGTGCGCGGGCTGCTGCAGCAGCCGAACTAGGAGTCTCGGTCGTCCACGATGCTCAAAGATCGTCATTCATGGTTGGACTCACCGGAATCGGGCTGCTACTACTCGAGGAAGGCGAGATGTGGTGATTTGGAGTGTGCCGTCGTTGGTCGCTAGTTTCCGTCGCGAACTGCTGCAGGAGGACGCCAGCCAATGCTCGAGTTGCTTGCTGCCATCGCCGGAGGACGCCGTTGCTGCTGCCGTCGACGACTGCTGAAGGGGTTCTGAAGTCGCGCCGCCGCCGAAGAACACTGCCGTGCTCGCGAACTGCCGCCGAATAGGTCGCCGAGGGTCGGGCTGCTGCTGGTTCGAGGAGGCGCCGCCGCCGAAGAACGCTGCCGTGAGGTGTGGTCGCCGGCAATGAAGGCTGTTGGGCGGCGGGCAGCGGTGGGGAATAATAAGAAGATGAAGAAGAAAGGTGAAAGATTTAGATTTAGGGTTTTCCCCTTTTTTTTTTCTTTTAATTTGATTTAATCCTTTTTTTTCTTTTACTTTGTTTTAAAACTTATAGCCCAAACCCCAAATCTTAAAGGAGGCCCAAAATAACAAGTCCAAAATTTCACTTTAGAAATCAAATACAACCCATAACAACCCGAAATAAAATCCAACAGGAAAAATTAAATTTCCAAAAGTTTAATTAAGTTTTAATTAAAATCTCTTTTCAAAATTTTAGGACTTAATTTATCTAAATCAAATGAAAATAACTTGATTCGAAATTATCCAAATTAAAACTCCAAAATAAGAAGTTACGAAAAACGAAGAAATCCAAAGGCACAATTTTAAATCATAAAATAAACGAGTAAGAGAACGCGGGGCGTTACAGTAAACTTCTTGAAGTGTCGGTGTGTCTTTTCGAGCAGATATAACAGAGACTGTAGCACTGAAATCGACTCCAAGATCAGCCAGAAGATGCATTATATGATCTTCTTTTGAAATTTGTTTACCAGGAGTAGCTAATGCATCAGTGAGATTCTTAACTTTGAGAAAATAATCTTTGAAACTAAGATTCCCTTTCTTCAAATTTTCTAACTTCGATTTCAATTCGATAACCCTAGCAAGATTTCTTGAGGAGAATAGATTGTTTAGAATCGTCCATACCTCAATTGTCGTTTCACATTCAAGCATCTGTGATAAAACGTCTTCAGTCATAGATCCAAGAAGCCATGAAGTGATTAGTTTGTCTTGCCTTTTCCAATTGAGAAATTCCCGATTAGGAATTAAGGTCGACGATGATTCATCTCCAGATTGTACAAAGGCTGGTGGAATTTCAGCATCTGGATCGATGAATTTTTCTAAACCGTGCCCTTGGAGCATTGTGAGAACTTGTAACCTCCACAGCAAAAAATTTTCGTCATTCAACTTCACCGTTGAAATCTTATTGCTAGGATTCACTATTGAGTAATTCTTGTTTGTTACAAATAATTATGAATTTCTCTCTGAGGATGAAACCGCCATGGATTTGTGCTTTAGTCGTGAGACTTTATCGCTCTGATACCATGATAAGTTTTGGTAAAGTACAACTGAGAAGGAGAATAAGAGAGAAGAAAAAAAACTAATCACGAAATCAAAGGGCAAACATATTCTCCTTAATCTTTGGTAAAACCAATACAAGTATTTATACTCAATTGCCACATGTACAGACTTATAAAAATAACTTACATATAACCATCCTAACACAGTAAAAACAGAATAACAACTAATCCTCTGTTTTCATCAATGGGCTCTCTTAACACCCCTACTCGAGGTAATCTTTTTAAAAAGGGATAGACTTAGTACCTTTATGCCCTATATTCTCCGAAGCGATGGAAACAACCGATCATATTTTGTTTGGCTGCAAGTGGGTCTGTCAGCGTTGGAAGCTATTTTTCTCTTAGTTCTCGCTCACGAAAAATTTCCAACAGAGCTCTCAAGATCGTTTTCTTTATCTCCATGATAATCTGGCTAAAAAAGATCTAGAGCTAGCATGCATTGTTTGCTGGACACCATGGAATGACAGGAATCAAGTGTGTAATTCATATTCTTAAAATTTACCACCGGAGCAATTGGATTGCTGCAAATATGGAAGATTTGGCCAGTGGGGAAGCGAAAAGAGCTGAAGGACAAAACTCCCATACCTCGCCGGTCTCGTGAATCAGGTGAAGGGAATCGGTGGACCCCCCTCCCCCACCTAAAGGATGGGTGAAAATGAACATTGATGCTGCATGTCGTTTGTCTATGAATAGATATGGGAAAGGGATTGTATGCCAC
The DNA here is from genome assembly GCF_013281855.1 of Momordica charantia. NCBI lineage: Eukaryota > Viridiplantae > Streptophyta > Magnoliopsida > Cucurbitales > Cucurbitaceae > Momordica > Momordica charantia. The sequence continues at coordinate 17,511,578 of NW_028275160.1, forward strand.
GATGATCAAGGTAAAATCCTAACGGCAAAAAGTGATACACAACAACTCAAGGGTATGAACTTACTCAAGTAACTAGCCACTTGAATCTAATCGTACAAGAGGTTCAACTCGAAAGGCTAAGGGTTTTAGATTAATTTTGCAGTCGTTACCTTGAGTAGATAGAATACTCACTATGCTCAAGGTCGGAAACACTCCACGAATTTGTTCACTAATCAAACAAGCACGCTCCAAGAGTAACATTGGGAAATACTCCACGTCAAAATCTTAAAACTCGTGATGTGACAGATCCCATGATACTGCACCTACAGCTATGATACCACTTGTTGGAAAAATTTACTTACAAATAATATGTTCCCCTTCCACAGTTCGTCAGTGAAAAATACAATCAATCACAATAAGAGAGATATAGGGAAAAACACAGAGAATTTATGTTGGTTCATCCCAACTATGGGCTACGTCCAATCTTCCGCGACAACGGGTTCTACTATGATATTGGGATAAATACAATCTCTCAAATCTAGAGGCCTCAACAAAAGCCAACTAGCTTCTAGGAACTACAACAATGAAAAATCTCACAATACTCACGAGATTTGGTTGCCGACGATGCACTACAACCCACGATCTCGAACTCTATACTCCACTACCAAAAACTACCTTTGATTTTGTACGCCAACACACTCTAACCGCCCAATTCACTTTTCTGCACCAACACCAAAAGGTTCAATTCCCACGGCTAATCCTAAAAGAGATTTATCAACATATATATAATGATGGCATGTTAATGGGCTTTGTCTATTTTGGTCCATTGCTTGTTTTGACTCCAATTTATATCAACAAGTAAAATATGAAATGCTAAGTTCAACCACATAAAAGAAATCGATATTTTTGGAGAGGGAGGATTCGCACGATGCAAAGGGTGAAAAAGCTCTCAATGTTTCAGAAGAATAGGATTCATGCCTATTTTTCTTTCATATATATCAATGAACCACCTTGCCTCCAATCTTGACATTTTCCAATGCAAAGGAAGCTCTAAGGCATGTGTAATAATGGCTATGACAAGTTGATCCTTTCTCAATACAATATATTTCTCTAGTCGACAGTTGGTTGTAAGTTGTTTTGCTTCCTCTGAAACATTATTTCACCTTTGGTGGATAAGAAAGAAGTTTCATATAACAATAACATTCCATTTAAATCTGCAAAGCTGTGAGTGCAAAATTTCTTAGTCTCATCATTGAAGTTATTGAAAACATCTGCAATTAAAATGAAGAGAATACTCGATTATATATATATATATTGTTCATATATAGTGACAAATCTTTCCTCTTGAAACTAGCTAAGAAAGTGAGACACCTAGACATGCTACTTTACTAATTAACATTCAACTCTTATGGAATTAATTTGGGATCGATTCAGTAATCTACATCTCACATATCAAGTTGAGTTAAATCACATGAACTAAAGTTTAAAGTATAGAAATCAATGAACATTTTCAAACTACGGGGACTAAAATTAATCAAGGCGGTTGAAAGTACATGAATCGAATTGACATGAGGTAAGCTCGATGTTTTGGGAAAAACTCCGCCTTTGGAAGCGTTCGCCGGTAACCATTTATTTTTTCTTTTTCCTTAGTTTAGCCAATTTCTCATGAAAAGTAAAAAGGAGTAAAGTAACTTTCTGTTTACTGTTTTTTAAATGGAAGTTTTCTTCTCCTGCATGTAAAAAAGGAATAAATAATTATCTGATGAAGTCTCATCACACTACTTTTACCCTCACATTGGTTATAAACAAACTCAAGCAAACAATAGCAGCGAAATTTATGGAAACGTACACGCACTAGAAAAATTACGCCAGTCCATTGAGATATGGTATACTACAAGTGAATATTTGCAACAAGAAATGACTGACCCTTTTAATCCAGTCCATATAATGTCTTTTTCGGGAGCTTGAGGAAATGCATCTCAAGTACACCAATTAGTAGGTATGAGAGGATTAATGTCAGATCCACAAGGACAAATGATTGATTTACCCATTCAAAGAAATTTACGTGAGGGGTTGTCCTTAATGGAATATATCATTTCTTGCTACAGAGCTCGTAAAGGAGTTGTGGATACTGCTGTATGAACATAAGATGTTGGATATCTTACACGCAGACTTGTTGAAGTAGTTCAACATATTGTTGTACGTTGAACCAATTGTGGAACCATCCGAGGGATTTCAGTGAGTCTTGAAATATAGGATGGTTCCGGAAAGAATTTTTATCCGCAGCTACTTTCGAAGTAACAAAAAGAAAAGCAACGACTGGAGTGGGAGAGTCAGAGTCGAAAAGAGGATTCCTCACTTCTTTCTCTCATTCAAAACCGTGCATGAGACTTTCATCTCGCATGGCTCCTAAGCTAAGTGATAAAAGAAAGAAGAACTCATCTTCTTTCCTTTTTTGATTACCTTCCTCGCGTATGTATAAGACCGAATCCATTTGATTTCTAAAAAGGATTACTAATCCTTAACTTTTCGAGAAATGCTTCATCAATGGTTGTGAATGACTGATTTTTCTCAATCTTTTCGACCTTAGTTCCGTAGGAGCAAGTCAGAAATATTGAAAAATTGAACCATCTGATTTGATTCGTTTTCATATAATCAAGGGGTACATTGCATCAACATCCCACCTAAAATCACCATTAAAATGATAATTAAATATTAATAAAATTTAAAGTTGAGATTAGGTAAAAATTATAATTGCCAAATAGTTTTCTATCTTTCGAAAATTAATTAATATATCTTTTAACAAATTTTTTTTTTTTAAAAGAGTGTGGATACTTTTGGAATAGATTGTAACCTAACATGGTTAATTAACGTTTTCTTAATTGAATCAAGAGGAAAGTAGGTGACAATAATAATGTGTATTCTAAAGAATGTTGGTGATTTAATTTCTTAAAAAATGTCACAAACCTCAATTTTTTGTTCTTCTCACACGATATTCATTCTGTTTAATAAATCAAATCAAATTATGCTATCTGTGTGTCAAAAAAAAACAAAAGAATTTTTAAAAAAATATATATGCTATTTGTGTAAAATCTTAAATGATTACCATAATATATTGTTTCCCAGACGAAATTTTTTCCGAGGTTGAAAAAGTCATCAGGAGAAGTAATATTCTTTGATGAAAACAAAATCGTCGGGAAAATTAGGACAAAGCTGACTTTTTAAAAACGTCACGAAAAAGTTTATATTTTACGAAGTTTTGTAGAAATTTGCCAGCTATTTGTTCTGCCGACATTTTTTAAACGTCGGCAGATGTATAGTTTTACCCACGTTTTCAGAAAAACGTCGGCAATCTGCTCTCCCAACACCTTTCTACCGACGTTTTTGCCGATGAATATTTGTTGTTGGGAGAAATCACTCACAACATTTTTGGATCTTTTCCCAATGTTCTAAAGCGTTTGGGAAAAATAAAAATTCTTGTACTACTTGATGTATTTTTTTAGTACAATATATGGGGGTAGGGATCATACTCACAACCTCTTGGTTGGAAATATATTGAAATTACCTCTTGCTTGACCATATATTTAAAAGTAAATATTTTCATTTTTTTCATTTATGTAATTATTGCCTCAATCAACTATTTAACAATTTGTTGCACAAAATAATATATGTTTCTTTCCTAAAACAAGAAGTGTGGGATAGATGATGAGTTAGCTTACCTCTCTACAGCATTAGTAAATAGCTCGAGTTCATCCAAAGTGCCATAAACATTATAGACATCATCAATTGTTGTTATTAATGCATTGATTTTGTTGCCATTCTCCTAAAATATCCAAGCTCATGTTCAAATCCAACGACTACTTTCCAAAAGAAATTTTCCACCGACTTATTGTTAGTACTATAAGAGAATTTAGATGAAAATTATTGGGTGTTGCCCTAAACTCGTGGTTTGTATTTATGTAAAAACAAATGTATGTTCAATAAAGTTTTATCCAATCAATTTGTTGTTGAATTCATAACATTGCATTGTCCAAAATTCAATAAGCTAAACATCCAAGGTTATTATCATGTAATCGGGACAATATATATATTGGGTATATATTTGATATACCCCTGATATACTAGGTTTATATTTGATATACAAGTGGATAATCTCCCGTGAATAACTAAAAGGGTCTATAGTATATGGATACGGCTGGGTACCTTATCCTAGCAACACTATGGATACGGCCCACTTTGTAAATGTTACACACGACTCGATCCAGGTCTTTCATGTGGAGACATGCGAGTGGGGGTATCCTATACAATGAGTTTGTATAAGACCGGACCACAAAATGGCCAATCTTTAGATGTAACACCATTAACTAACAGATTGTTATTTCATAGGATGACCAGACAACTCATTCTCAATCCCGAGTGAGTTATGGACTCCTGCCCGTGAGGGCTCGTCCTTTGATCTGTATGGGTGAGAGTGGCCCGAGTCGCCAACTCAATATTCCTACAATTTTGGGGACAAGGCTGAGTGGGGAGCTGGGAACATAACTTCACAAGATGGAATTCACTCCTTCCCGACTTTAGGGAGTAGATGAGTGTTCTCTTAAATGCTTACTCCGGGACTTGAACAAGGGGTCCCATCCTCTCACTGGCATGAAAGAAACTTCCGGTTATTAGTCGAACCATAACCGAGTTGTTCATTAGAGGAGCAGTAGTATCTAAGGAGTAAGATGTAACTCAGGGGTAAAATGATAATTTGACCCCGCTTGAGTTACAAGCACTCGTGAAGGATTGACTTGTCCTTAATGATCATATATCTATGGACACGAAAACATTCTGTAGTGAGAAGAATGTAGCTACGAGTCTTGAGTGGAGTGACCCGTGGTTAATGAATGTTGATTAACTCGGTCAATGAGTTTGACCGATTAATCTCGTATCATTGGAGCTTCTGATCTGTAAGTCCATTAGGTCCCCTTGCTAGCTCATAACAGGTAAAATGAGGATCAAATTTTTGGAAGAATTTAAACTGTTCAAATTGCTCAAGGGATTATACGTATATTAATACATTATAATATATAGTTTATTCTAAATTAAAACTATATATTATGAGAGATATTAATTGAATGAGATTCAAATAAAATTACTATGAATAAGATTCATATTAAAACTATAGGTTAAAAATAATGTGCATAAGATGTACATTATGATTATAGGTTATAAGAGAGAAATGCTTTAGAATATGATTATATTTTTATGATAAATAATTAAGTGTTAATTATTTATTTGATTTATATATATATATTAATTGATTATTAATTAGATTAATAATTAATTAATATGATTAATTAATTAAATATATATTATATTATATATTAATTATTAATATTAATATTAATGTTAATATTAACACTCCCCTACTTAATTGCAGGGGGTGGGGTTCGTACTTTTAGGTGATGGACAATTGTTCTGAAAAAACGACCTAGAAGAAACATAACATAAGTTCTCTCAAGCTCTATCTTCTCTATTCCCTCTAGTTCCATATTGAACGCTCCCACAAGTGTATTCTTGTACCGAGAGGATAGTAAGGAAGTTCTATTGGTGGTGTTCGAGTTAATGCATTGAAGAAACGTTCTTCAAAGGTAAGGGAAATATTTTTTTCCTTGTATTTCCTTTTCACCGTATGAATTTTGTTTCTCAAAATTGACGAACGATGATCATCGCTCTGCTGCGGGATTCACATCCCATTAATTGGTATTAGGCAGTGTTTGAGTTCTGATTTTTTGGGATCAAAATCGGTGTTCTTGGGGGGTGTTTCCTCATTTTCGAAATATGGGTATTTCAGGTTGGAGTTTTTTTCGGATTTTGGCATGTAGAGAGCATTTTCCTTATTGATTTTATCATGTAAGGGCCCAATGTTTTGGGCATTGAGCTTCAGTATCGAGTCTGTAAGTCCGGGTCGCTGGAAAGCTGTTCGTGGCGTCGGATTGGGCGAAAAATTGCAAAAAACAGCGAAGAAGACTAAGCAGGCCGTGCAAATAGCGCCATGGCGCTGCGGGGACAGCGAACAGCGCTACATTGTAGCGTCGCGGGACTGTGCAGCACCATGCTGCTGTTTTATGCTGTAGCAGCGCCGCGGTGCTGCCCTTAGGCGCCGTGGCACCGTCCCGGGTGCTCTCAATGTAATTTCGATGCTCCAGTTCGCAGTTCGAGGGCGATTTTGGGCGTGTTATTCTTTTATTTGTTTATTTAATTTTGCTCTCTTAGGGTGTCAAAATCCGATCCAACTTTGCTATTTAATTATTTTATGAATTATGAATGTGTATTTTAATTAAATGTATATGCATATTGTATGCCATATAGTTTTAAAATCACACCATAGGTTACATGCATAATATGTATGTTTGATATATAGTATGTATGTATAATCATGCATCATATAGTTATAAATATTATAATGTATGAATGCATGTTTTATTTTCATGATTAATATAAGTGTTGTATTAATTAGTTGAAAATAAATGTGCATTGAGCATGACATTAATTAATTAATATAATTGTTATATTAATGTATGCTTGCAATGCATGATTATAGTTTCAATTTCTTAAATTTTATAAGAGTTATAAAATTTGGTAGATAGAAATTAAAATCTATAATAAAGAATTGCAGGAAAACATAGGGCCTAAGTTAATTAATTTTAAAGAGGTTAAAATTAATTAGACCTTAAGTTATATCTTCTAATATGATTATGGGGTAGTCATTTATTTTGTTTTAACTAGGTTTAAAATGAAATGATGACTAAATATAAAATATTGCCTATAAAGGAACCCTATCGAAACAAGGTTCTGTCTAAAGTTGAGGTACTTAAGCTGACCGTAAGGGAACACCTCTACCTGGGAACCGACCTGCAGGTTGAATTAGTCAATATTTTATATGCACGCAATAATGTCGTTAGTTTATTAAAATGTTTAATAAACTAGAATATTAATGTACAACTACCAATATAAATAGTTATATTGGGCCGACTAAAAATTCACTTAGTTAATTTCACTTAGCCGGGATTTATCTAAGTAATATACCCTAGTCTTAGAATACTAAGTGGGAGAAGAAGGGAACATGTAATATACCACGTATATGTCTGATATACCAGGTATGTATAACATATTTTTCTTTCCTTCTCACATTCTCTTTTATTTTCACATTTTGAGTTCCATGCTCGGCCTCGTGTCGACCTGGGCCCAGCCTCCCTACGGAAGGTGTTTGCATGGTTCAATTTCGAGGTGAATGGAGATAGTATCCATGGTAAGTGGGAGAAGGACGTGTGACAACACATCCTGTAGTTTCCGTCATTGCTTTGCACCTTGAGATTTTATACATGACTGCGTGTCGTCTTGGTGCGACCATCCCTACGGAAGGTTCATTGTATGGAATCAAAACCAAGGCAATCTCCAGAAATGGATAAGGATCTCTCTTAGGGTGCTTAATTACTTTTGCTAAAATTTGATTGGGTTTAAAGGATAATGCATTAAACTAATATATGTTTGTTTTTACTTTCAGCATGTCTATTTCTATTATTGCACTTCTAGTCGTGGAAAAACTTAACGGCGAGAATTACAAACAATGGAAATCAAATCTAAATGCTATACTCGTGATAGATGATCTTAGGTTCGTCTTGTAAGAGGATTGTCCTCGAGCTCTTGTGCCTTACGCCACTTTGGCAGTGCGCAGTGTCTATGACATTGGATCAAAGCCAATGACAAGCCAAGGTCTACATCTTGGTGAGCATATCTGATGTGCTTGCTAAGAAACATGAGGCCACGGTCATCGCAAAAGAGATCATGGACTCGTTGCAGAGTATGTTTGGACAACTGTCCTCACAAGCTTGACATGAAGCCCTAAAATTCGTTTACAACTCCCGCATGAAAGAGGGTTCTTCAGTGCGAGAACATGTTCTCAACCTAATGATTCACTTTAATGTGGCGGAGTCGAACGGGGCAGTCATAGACGAGCAGAGTCAGGTCAGCTTTATTCTGGAATCTCTTCCGAAGAGTTTCCTGCAATTCCGCAGCAATGCGGTTATGAATAAGCTGGAGTATACTCTTACCACGCTCTTAAATGAGCTGCAGACCTACCAGTCAGTTATGATAAATAAGGGATTGGAAGGGGAGGCAAACGTTGCCACCTCGAAAAAGTTCCACCGAGGTTCGACCTCTGGAGCCAAGTGTGTGCCATCTTCTTCAGGAAGTAAGACTTTAAAGAAGAAAAAGGTCACTGGTAAGGGGCCTAAACCTGACCCCAGTGCTGTCACTGCCAAGAAAGGCAAGGCCAAGGTTGCAGACAAAGGAAAGTGTTTCCATTGCAACGTGGACGGACATTGGAAGTGCAACTGCTCGAAATACCTAGTCGAAAAGAAGAAAGCCAATGAAGGTAAATATGATTTACTTGTTTTAGAAACATGTTTAGTGGAGAACGATAATCCGCATGGATATTGGATTCAGGAGCCACTAATCACGTTTGTTCTTCGTTTCAGGGAGTTAATTCTTGGAGGCTATTTGACGCCGGAGAGATGACTCTCAAGGTCTGAACGGGAGAGGTCGTCTGAGTTCTGGCGGTAGAGGAGCTCGAGGAGGCTCGACAGGTCGTCTGTTCATTTCTTCGTTTTTTCATGTTTTTACCTTTCGTATTGCCTTTAATTCAGTTTCTTACTTTCGTTCTTTGTTCATTCTGTTCTTTTAAAGTTCTTTAGCGAGTTTCAACTCTCCTCATGCTCGAGAGAGAAGAGGGTCAAGCTAGAACTCCTTGTACTGCTTATTTATTCATTTAAATTCAATGAAAAATACTTTCTTTATGTTTTCGTGCATTTACTCTCATCTAATTATGTTCTAAATTAGTTATCAACCTCCTTGTGGAATGCCTTAGTCAAATGATTTGATTTTCAACACGCTCGGGATTTTGGCCAGATTGTGCCTGGCATTTTTTTGGGTTGGTTTCTAAAAACTTCTCTTTACGTCTTTTTTCCATTTGGCAAGTGGGAACTTGATTTATACACTAAAGCCCAACCTTGGGAAAGGTGAGTTAGGTAAAATAATAGGAAACCAATATGGGATGTGACTTAGGAATAAGCCCATAAAATATGGTCCTAGGAATAGGCCCTCTGACCCATAATTCAAATGAGTTGGTAGATATTCTCTAGGATTGTAATCACACATAGGAATATGATTGTAGGTTACCATAGCCTCTGCAGCAACCAAAAGCGGTAGTGAAAGAGTAGAACTCAAATCCCAAGAAAAGTCAGGAATTGCGCCTGGTGCATTTTCCCAACATAGTGTGTTTTCCATGTTTTGCATCAAAACCAAGGTAGGAGACAAGGAGGTTGAGTTTCATTAAATTGCTTGATAGTTAAAACCCCAAGCAACAACATTTCACCATTATTTTCTTCCTAAATCACAATTGCATATTTGAACTATTTCACTGCATTACTTGATTTTGAAAAGCAACAAGTCCCTGAGGATTCGACCTAGGATTACTTCCGAGTATTACTTGTGACCGTGTGCGCTTGCACGAGTCTCTAATCTTTTTAAAGGTAGAGAAAAATCCCAACAAGTTTTTGGCGCCATTGCCGAGGACTTAAGTTTTCAAATCATATTCTTTTCAAGTGAATTGTTTCATTGTGTGATTGTTGCATACCTCTATCATTGGAATTAATTGTCATATCTAACCTTTAAGGGAGTTGTGTATGAGTATAGGGTCTGGTTGGTTGACCTTTGATCCAGAGATTGAAAGAACCCTTAAGAGGAGAAGGCGTGAGCAGAGGTTGAGAATAGAGAAAGAAAGTAAAAAAAAGAAAGAAGTTGAAGAAGAAGAGACCATCGAGATGAATAGAAATGCACAAGATCCTCCACCACCACAAAATCCACCTGTGAATGGAGATATGGCAGGTGAAGGAGCAGCAAACCGAGCAGGAGAAATTCCTAATCGGATCCTTCTAGCAGATAATCGAGATGTAGCCATGCGGAATTATGTCACTCGTGCGTTCCACAACCTAAATTCAGGGATAAATAATCTTTTACCCCAAGCCGCACAGGTCGAGCTCAAGCCAGTCATGTTCCACATGTTACAGACGATGGGCCAGTTCGGAGGATTGACTAATGAAGATCCTTACTCCCATCTCAAATCCTTTATTGAAATAGCTAATGCATTTCAACTTCCTGGTGTTTCTGAGAATGCACTAAGATTAAAAATGTTTCCTTTTTCTCTCAGGGATGGTGCAAGGACTTGGCTAAACGCGTTAGAACCAAATTCTATCAACACATGGGCAGAATTGACGGAGAAATTTTTGGCAAAGTACCACACTTTGACCAGGAACGTAGACCTCCAAGATGACATTGTGTCTTTTAGACAGAAGGAGAACGAAGCAGTTCAATAAGCTTGGGAGCGTTTTAAAGAGTTACTTAGAAGATGCCCGAGCCATGGATTGCCCGCATGTGTGCAGATTGAACAATTCTATAGAGGATTGGATCGTTCATCAAGGATGATGTTGAACACCGCAGCCAATGGCTCGTTGTTAGAGAAGTCGGTAAATGAGATCGTTGATATCTTGAATAAGATGATAGACATTAATGACCAAGGCGAAAGAGGAAGGTCATTATCAAAGAAGCAAGTATCAGCTGGAATCTTTGAGTTAGACACAGTAGCTTTAATGCAAGCTCAAATGGCGGCTATGAACCAAATGTTAAAGCAGTTTACAATGGAGAAGGAAACCAAAACCGTCACTTCGGCGATACCTGAACCCTCTCCTATTTTGCAAATTTCATATATATCTTGTGTGTATTGTGGTGATAACCACTTGTATGAGAACTGTCAAGCTAATCCAGCGTGTATTGTCTATGTAGGTCAAGGTGCCCAGCGGAATTTCAACCCGTATTCAAACACTTACAACCCTGGATTGAGGCACCATCCAAACTTTTCCTGGAGTAACCAAGGAGTAGCTAGTAGCAGTGCACAAGCACCCGCTCAACAATAAGAAGAGAAAGCAGAACCTGTAAGTTCAGAAGAAAAAAGTAAGAAGGCAGATAAAGGTATGCAAGTAGTGCCCAGCACTACTCCACAGGTAGGTAATATTAAGATTCCTCCACCTTTCCCCCAAAGGCTAGTTAAAAAGAATCAGGATAGTCATTTTAAGAAGTTCTTTGAGATTCTAAAACAGTTGCATATCAATATACCACTCATAGATGCTCTAGAACAAATGCCTAACTACACTAAGTTTTTAAAGGACATCATATCTAGGCGTAAGAAGTTAGGTGAGCATGAGACGGTAGCCTTGACAAAGTGTAGCAGTGATGCTCTAAGGAATCCATTGCATGTTAAATGTAAGGACCCAGGTAGTTTTACCATCCCCTGCTCAATAGGAGGTAAGAACCTAGGAAGAACATTGTGTGACTTAGGAGCAAGCATTAATCTTATGCCTCTTTCTGTCTTTAAAGAGTTAAACATAGGAGAAGCTCGTCCCACTACTGTCACTTTACAACTAGCTGATAGATCCATAAAGAAACCGCAAGGAAAAATAGAAGATGTGCTTGTTAAAGTTGATAAGTTTATTTTTCCCACCGATTTCATAATTTTGGACTGTGAAGCAGATCTTGAGGTGCCGATCATTCTTGGGAGGCCATTCTTCTGGAGATACAGTTTTCAATGTTAGGAAAGGAGAGATCACGATGAAGGTCAATGATGAACAGGTAACCTTCAATGTCCTCGATGCGATGCGTCTCCCAGATCAAGTCGAGGAGTGCTCTACAATAGGAGCAATCATGGAGGAACTCCAGCAAATGATGGTGGAAGACTTGGAAGCAGATTTGGAGGCCGCAGAAAAAGAATCCAAAATTGCGCCTGGCGCAATTTTTCCCCAATTTGAGCGTTTTGAGTTTTTGCAGCCGACAATAGCGGATTTGAAGGTCTTGCAACCTTCCATCATTGAACCTCCAAAATTGGAAAAGAAACCCCTACCTTCTCATTTAAAATATGCTTATTTGGGTTTAAACGATACTTTGCCCGTTATCATTTCTTCATATTTGTCTAATGAACATGAATCTTTGCTTTTGCAGGTTTTATCAAAGTACAAGAGTACTATTGGATGGACCATAGCGGACATAAGAGGAATTAGCCCTACATTTTGCATGCACAAAATCATCCTGGAGGAAGGAGCCACCAATTCTATCGAGTGCCAAAAGAGGCTTAACCCGAAAATGAAAGAGGTGGTCAAAAACGAAATCATAAAATGGTTAGATGCTGGAGTGATCTACCCCATTTCAGGTAGCAGTTGGGTTAACCCGGTTCAATGCGTTCCCAAGAAGGGTGGTATGACGGTGATTACAAACGACGACAACAAGTTGATCCCAACTGGAACGGTGACTAGTTGGAGAGTGTGTATGGACTGCCGTCGGTTAAACAAGGTAACTCGAAAATACCATTTTCCATTACCCTTTATTGACCAAATGCTTGATCGTCTTGCAGGGAAGGAATGTTATTGTTTCCTCGATGGGTATTCGGGTTACAACCAGATTACTATAGCTCCGAAGGACCAAGAAAAGACCACGTTCACGTGTCCCTATGGGACATTTGCATTCCGGAGAATGTCGTTCGGTCTTTGTAATGCTCCCGCTACCTTCCAAAGATGCATGATCGCTATTTTTTCAGACATGTTAGAAAGCACGGTAGAGATTTTTATGGATGATTTTTCTGTGTTTGGTGAGTCGTTTGATGTTTGTTTAGAGAACTTAGAGAATGTTTTAAAAAGGTGTGAAGAGACTAACCTTGTGCTTAATTGGGAGAAGTGACATTTTATGGTGGGTGAAGGTACAGTCTTAGGTCACAGAATTTCAGAAAAAGGAATTGAGGTCGATACGGCTAAAATAGATGTGATTGCTAAACTACCCCGTCCTATAACTGTAAAAGGTGTTAGAAGTTTCTTAGGACACGCGGGTTTCTACCGCCGTTTTATAAAAGATTTTGCAAAAATTTCTAAGCCCTTGTGTCAGTTGTTGGAAGTGGATCAACCCTTTGTTTTTTATGAACATTGTTTGAAAGCTTTTGAGACACTTAAGAAAGCACTTAGCTCAGCACCTATCATAATTGAACTAGATTGGAACTTTCCATTTGAACTAATGTGTGATGCAAGTGATTTTGCTGTAGGTGTGATGTTGGGTCAACGAAAAGGTAAAATTCTTCATCCTATTTATTATGCAAGTAAAACTTTGAATAGTAGTCAGTTGAACTATACGGTGACTGAGAAAGAACTTTTGGCTGTTGTTTTCGCATTTGATAAGTTTCGTTCATATTTGATTGGGACAAAAGTGATAGTGTTTACCGATCATTCTGCACTTAAATACTTGTTTGCTAAAAAAGAAGCTAAGCCTAGGTTGATTAGATGGATCTTGTTGTTACAAGAGTTTGACTTAGAGATAAAAGATAGAAAAGGAACAAAAAACCAAGTAGCAGATCATCTATCTAGGCTAGAGTCTTCTTTGCAGCATGATAGTTGTGAGATTAAAGAGCATTTTGTGGATGAGTATCTTTTAGCTATTTCTGAAGTCCCTTGGTATGCTGACTATGCGAACTATCTGGTGAGCAAAATAATTCCTAATGATTTGAGTAAGCACCAAATAAAGAAGTTCTTTCATGATGTCAGGTTTTATAAATGGGATGAACCTTTCTTGTTTAGACTAGGACCTGATAATATTCTTTGTAGGTGTGTTGCTGAGCATGAACAGAAGGAGATTCTAGAGGCATGTCACAAATCACCATATGGTGGGTATTTTGCTGGATGTAAGACTGCAGCAAAAATCCTCAATGTGGTTTCTTTTGGCCGTCTCTATTTCGAGATGCTCATATATTCACTCAAGGATGTGACCGCTGTCAAAGATCAGGTAACTTGACAAGGAAGCATGAGATGCCCTTAAACCCAATATTGGAAGTTGGACTTTTCGATGTTTGGGGCATCGACTTCATGGGTCCGTTCCCACCTTCATTCGGTAAGAATTACATTCTCTTGGCTGTTGATTATGTCTCGAAATGGGTTGAGGCTTTGGCCACCCCTACTAACGATGCCAAGGTAGTTTCTCTCTTCTTGCAAAAATTTATTTTTACTAGATATGGTACACCTAGATGCTTGATTAGTGATGAGGGTACGCACTTTTTGAATAGAGCAGTAAGTAATTTGCTTAAACAGTATAACATTCACCATAAGATTGCCACTGCCTATCACCCACAAACTAATGGACTAGCAGAGGTATCAAATAGGGCAATAAAATCAATTTTAGAGAAGTCCGTGAATGTAAATAGGAAGGACTGGGCTATTAAACTTGATGACGCTTTGTGGGCGTATAGAACTGCTTATAAAACTCCATTAGGCATGTCCCCATATCGCATTGTTTTTGGTAAAGCATGTCATCTTCCATTAGAATTAGAACATAGAGCATATTGGGCTACGCGGAAACTAAATTTTGATTATGTTGCTGCAGGTGAAGCGAGATTGCTCCAGTTACATGAGTTAGATGAATTTCGTCAGTTTTCTTATGAGAATGCCAAGATGTACAATGAACAAACTAAGAAGTGGCTCGATAAAAAGATAATGGACAAGAATTTAGAACCTGAAAACTTAGTTTTGCTTTTTAACTCTAGATTAAAGTTGTTTCCAGGTAAGCTTAAATCTAGATGGTCAGGGTCATTTGTAGTTGAACATGTTTATCCACATGGAGCGGTGGATTTAAAGAGTTCTAAGCGTAATATCTTTAAGGTAAATGGGCATCGGGTCAAGAAATATTATGGCGAGTATATTGACAGAGGTAAAACCTCTGTAATACTCAAAGACCCATGAGAAAACAGTGGAAACAATCCCTCGGACAGTTTGGGGGGCGTTTTTAAGTAAAATATTTTTTGTCTTCTTTTACGAAATTTTTACACTTTCTTTAAGGCTTTTTTGTGTAGATTCCAAACCTAATTTTTGTTTTTGTATTTGAATTTTGCAGGATCAAGATCCGACACACGTCAAAATTGCGCCAGGCGCAATTTAAGAGACAATTTCGATTTTTGAGTTATGGATTAGGGCTTTCGTGGGCTTTATGTGGGTTATGTTTAAATGGGCTTTGGGTTGTTTTTAAATCAAAAAGAGGCCCAATTTTAAACCCAATTATGTCTTTAATAGGTTTTAAAACATAAAACAAAAAGCCCTAGAATTTGAAAACACCCCATTCACGATTTTTACCATAATTTTCTCACTTGTTTTCAAATCTTCTCTCAAGAAATCTCAAAGAATCTCAAAGTCTCTTTCATCTCTCTCTTTTTCGGCACTTTTAGGGTTTATTGGAGGGATTTTCGTTGTCGATCGTGAAGCAAACTCAAGAACCATGGAAGGTTCATCTTCCTCCAAGCCACACGACAAAGAGAAGGAAAAGAAGAGAGTGTTGTTGCCTCCACCAACCAAACCGGGTATGATTCCTCTTGAACCTCCTAGGATTTCTCATGAAAAGTTAGTTTTTGATCCTAGGGAACAAAGAAGAAAATATGAGGAAGCTATAAGAATGAACCCTAGGAGAAATCAATCCATAGGTGGTACAAATTCTGAAAAAATTAATATGGAATCCAAGGATGCTAGGGTTAATAAAGAGGGTCATAGTGAGAAGAAATTAGGAGGAGTTAATAAAGTCTATCTTCGAAAAAATTAATCTTTAGATGAAAAAGGTGCTGTTTTAGATGAAGAAATAGCTAGACTTCAAGAAAGGGCAGAGATGTTCAGTAAAAATAACGAAATTAGGGACAAATAGAATAAGAGAGTTTATGCAAAAATTGAGGAATTAAACATAAAATGGCAAGAATTCATGGAAAACTCAAAGAAATTGAGTGAGGAGATTCAACTTGAGTTAAATAGCATGAGTATACGTCGTAGGATGAATCTTTCTCAAGATAACCCCATTTTCGAGTCTTAAAAACTGTCTATCCCTCCCCCTCTTTCCACTACTGTTGTTGTGCATGTTGAAGGTCAAGAACAGGTTAGTGGAGACTCAGAACACGACACGGAGCCCTTGGAGCATTCAGATTCAGCCACGGTCGAAATTCAATGCCAAATTGCGCCTGGCGCAATTTTGGATGAGACTTAACTAGCAACTCTACAAGGTATTTTGTCTCCATCTTTTCCAGATCCTATCTTGACTAAAAAGCCCCTAGTTTTTTATGATTCAGAACATAAAAGGACAACACTGATAATTGTTGAAATTTTGGTGGCATTGAATGAAACAAGGGGAGAAGATCCATTAGAGGATGATGGAAACAGTGGGGTAGCACAAAGAACAATTGAATGTTGATAGAGAAGATGAAGATTTTGGAGAATTACCCCAAGAAGTGCATGGAGATGAGTTTGAGGACGAGGAAGACAATGACGATATCTCTCAATATGAAGTGAAAGTACGAACTCCGGTGCACGAATCTCAGCAAGTTGATGAGGAGCCCCCTACAAAAGAGCAAGAAGGAACATCTGGTCCTGTGGATGTCCCTAGTGAGGCCATGGAGGAATCATCTTCCTCTTCTTCACAAGGTAAGACCCCTTCTTTGTCTAGTTTGAATGTTTCTGACCAAAATTTTGTTGCTACTACAGAAACATCAGATGAGGAGGTGAGTTTAACCAAAGTGGTAAAGAAAACACAAAAGAAGAAAAAAGTGGTAGAAATTGCGCCAGGCGCAGTTTCTAGGCCTAGGACCCGCACCGCTGTAGCACGTTTGGCTGCTCAAAAAGAAGCCGAGGCTGGTCCATCTAAAAAAGCCAAGACGGCTAGGGTGCAAAGAGTGGCAGAAGAGCCACTTGAGGAGGCCAACGAAGAGGAGCCCGATTCTACCGAACAAACACCATCAAGAGTAAAAAGGGTAAGATTGGAGGTGAGGAGACCGACCTTCACGACACGTGATATCCTCCTTGAGAGAGGTTTTGATGAAGCCCAAGAGCCGGTGCCGGAATATGTTAGGAAGAGGATTGTGGAGAAT